>NW_026000102.1:2809465-2838741 GCF_001458135.2 Marmota marmota marmota
GCACGCCCTCTGGCCCGACCTGCGCAGCCGGGCGCGGCGTCTGCTGCTCTTTCTGTCGCTGGCCGACTTGCTCTCGGCCGCCTCCTACTTCTACGGGGTGCTGCAGGACTTCTCGGGCCCCTCGTGGGACTGCGTGCTACAAGGAGCGGTCTCCTCCTTCGCCAACACTAGCTCCTTCTTCTGGACGGTGGCCATCGCCCTCTACCTATACCTCAGCATCGTCCACGCCGCGCGGGGGCCGCGGACCGACCGCCTACTCTGGGCCTTCCACGCTGTCAGGTGCGTGTGGCATTGCTGCTTCCGGGGGGGAGGGCACTCAGTCCTACCTTCTGCCGGGTCCTGCCTGCTTTCCTTCGCGCCCCCTCCCGCAGGCCGCGTCTTGGTCAGGCGCCCAGTAGTGCCCTTCAGCATCCCTGGGCCCACAGGAGGGTGCCCAGGTTGCAGGAGCTGTAGATCAAGCCTGTGCATCCCTGCAGAGGGCGTCCCTTGTGCGTGCCCCAGCTGGAGCCTCTTAGCAAGATGGGGAACAGATCTCACCCTCAGGGCCCAGCTCTGAGCACTTAATAGGCACTGGGGCAACACTTTGTGCGCTTTGACTCCTGCTTCACTGTGTTCTGGCCATTCTTGCTGCCCATGGGGAAACGCTCCCCATCCCCAGGATGTGGCTGTGGTGCTGGAAGCCAGGCAACTGCCACCTCCATGCTATAGTGGGTGTGGTACATTCAGCCTCTCCCAGGCCACAGTGTCCCAGCCGTAAAACTTGCAGAGGGACCTACCATCTTTTCATCTTTTTAGTTTTGTCTTTGGTCATTTCTGAACTTCAGGGCCCAGCC
The DNA here is from genome assembly GCF_001458135.2 of Marmota marmota marmota. NCBI lineage: Eukaryota > Metazoa > Chordata > Mammalia > Rodentia > Sciuridae > Marmota > Marmota marmota. Next base: position 2,810,299 of record NW_026000102.1, read on the forward strand.
GCCATTCTGGGTGATCTTGACTTTCCAGAATTCAAGAGCTCTAAGGCAGGTCAATAACAACCCATTGAGTGTAAGAAAGCTGACAGCTGACAGCAGTCTCTGAGAACAAGGAAACCCAAGGCCTTGCCCTGTGATGCCCTAGCCTTCAAGCATCTCAGCAAGAAAGCCCTACCCAAATAGGTCCGTCCTTCCTGGTGTAGTTTCAGGGTTCGAATTTCTCGTGGTGTCCTGTGCTGAAGCAAAGGCAGGAATTCTAGGGCTGGTTTACTCTTCTCCTTCCCCCAGATCAGAGCACCAAAGACTGTCCTAATTATAGATCCTTTCTATTAAAAACTTGAGTGTTTTCCAAGGACTAAGAGGATAGTCAGCACTTTGGTAGAGACAGGTCACCTGGGTGTCACACGCTGAGGCAGCCAGCTGGGAAGAGTCACTTGACCTCTAGCTCTAGTAGCTGCTGGATGAAGGCCAGTTGGTCCCTGAGAAACTAAGGGTCCTGCTTCTCAGCTGTTCAAATCAAAACCTTCACACTGTGTCACTCAAAAAGTGGCTCAGATGCAGGGACCCAGAGAGGGGGGCAACCATTTCTCCTACCCCTTGCAGTGTGTCACCTGAGGCTGACTGTCAGATACCAGCCATCCTTGGTGGCAGCTTGGGTTGAGGTGGGCAGTGTGAACACTGTAGTTCCCAGGTAGTAAAGAAGTATCTAAGACTGGACCTTTCTTTGCAAGAATCTCTTCTCTTCCCAGCTTTTTTTTTTTTTTTTCCAAAATATTTAATACGTTACTTTTTTTAAAGTGATAATCAGGCTAGGTGTGGTGGTGCATGCTTGTAATCTCAGCTGTTCAGAGGATTATAAGTTCAAGGCCAGTCTGGGCAACTTAGCAAGAGCCTGTCTCAACATAAAATAAGAAAGCTCAGGGGCGGGGTGGGGGGGGAACTCAATGGTAAGGTGCCCCTGGGTTCAATTCCCAGTTCCAATAAATTAATAAGTAAGGTGATACCCAGAACCTGGTGCAGCTCCTATAGAAGATGGATTTCCTAACAGATCTGAGGTGGGAGTTCTTTCCGTACATTTCTCATCAGGGACCCTATGGCAGGGTTTTTTGAGATGCTAGGGAAGCCTTCCTTCTAGGGAAAGCTGTGTTTGAGGGAATTGTTATAACCTGTCCAACAGGTTATTTATTGACCCAGATCCTCCCAGACTTATTGAGCTTGCTCAGGACTATCCCATATTTTTCTTTGGAGAATTAATTTCTTGTTGCTGAAGGACCTAGTGATGTGATAAAGCTTATCTTTAGGCACAGATTACCTGATCATCCACTTTTGACCATTTCAATATACTAAAAACCAAATGGTTCAGTCTTGGAAACTGTTTTAAAATATGACAATATGGAAGGTGAATATCTAAAGAGTTTTAGATTTTATGTGTATATATATATATATATATATATATATATATATATNACAGCCCCAGCCCAAACAAGGGTTTTTTTTTTTTGGTTGTTGTTGTTGTTTTATTTGTGCTAGTGGGGCTTGGATCCAGGGTGCTCTACCACTGAGCTATATCCCCAGCCCTTTTTTATTTTTTATTTTGAGACAGAGTCTCCCTAAGTTGCCCAGGCTGTCCTTGAACTTGCAATCCTCCTGCCTCAGCCTCCCAAGTCACTGGGATTTATAGGTGTATGTCACCATATCCAGCTAAGAATTGATTTTTTTTAAAACCCACCAATGTCCTGAAAAAGGAACAAAGGATACATTCAGGCAAAATAGTAAAAGCATCTGATAAATGTATATGGAAAACAAATTTAATCCCATTAATAGCCAAAACAACAATGAGGTACCATTCATCAATTAAATTAGATGAAAAAATAATAAGGTAGAATGACAAATGACAGTGAAACTGGTATTTTCCTACATTAGTACTGGCATTATAAATTGAAGTAATCCTTGTAGAAAGTATTTGGTTCATACCCCTGATCCAGTAATCCTATTTCCAGGACCTAGTCTGAGAAGACCATCCAAAATACATACTAAGCTGAAGGTTCAAGGGAGTTTGTGAGGTGGTGTTGTCATAGTGAGAATTTAGAAGCAACCTCAGTGCCCAATAATAGGGGAACAATAAGTGATAGACTATCCTCCCCTTTTGAAATGCCATGTCACTGATGAGTACTAGTTGCAAACTCTCCAGGTTGTATTTTTTAAATGGATGATAAAAAGAGAAGTGAAAAAAAAAAAGCCATCTCTAAAGCTGATTATAGCCGTGGAAACACAGAGGGTCACAGAGAATCCTGCACACTCACAAGCTCCCAGGAAAGCACCTGTGTGGCCCTTGGTGAGCCATAATGACACCTAACATGGTTCCATTTACAGGCTTTTTTTCTCCTCCTTAGAAAAGGAGAATAGCTTAGACTTCATCCTCAGGGAAAGAGTCTTTCATCATGAACTGCATGTGGTTCCTGATGCTTGGTAAAGTGCTGTCCCATTCATTAGCTCATAGAGCACAGGTAATCCAGCCAGATGGACAGGGTGAGCACCCTCCATTCATAGCAGACAAGATGGCCCAAGACCACGCACTTGGGAGGCTTAGGAGTAGAACCTGGTTATGACCCACTCCATGGTCCATGCTCTTGTGATTGTGTCTTGATCTCTAGTTTTTGAAAACTGAGATAGAATTTCAACCATAGGGCTGGGGGTGTAGCCCAGCAGTAGAGCACTTGCTTGCCTAGTATACATGTGGTCCTGGGTTCCATCCCCAGCCCACGCACGCAGGTGTGCACACAAATAATAATTTCAACAATTATTTATTCTTTTTTCCCACATATTAATATTTTATCATGTTAGCTTTTTCCTCTCCAGTTACTTTTTCCAGAACCACTTAAGAGTCACAGACATGATACCCCCTCAACCCAGAATACCTCAGTGTGTACTGCCAGAAGGCAGCAGTCTCTTACAGAAACATGCACTTACCCAAACCACGAATTTGCCAGGTGCGGTGGCTCACACCTATAATTCCAGCAACCTGGGAGGCTGAGGCAGGGGGATTGCAAGTTCAAAGCCAGCTTCAGCAATTTAGTAAGACCCTGTCTCAAAATAAAAAATATAAAGGCTAGGAATGTGACTCAGTGGTTAAGCATCCCTGGGTTCCATCGCTGATACAAAAAAAAAAAAAAAAAAAGGCAGGAAATTAGCAGGAGGAACACTGTTACCTGATTGGTGGGCTTTATCGAGATATTTGTCCATTGCCTAACAGCATCCCTCAGAGCAAAAGAAAATCCCTCGGACCTTGACTTTCCATGGCTCTTTACTCCCCTTCAGTTCTTCCATCTGTTATAACACTGACATTTTGAAGAGTGCAGGAAGATACCAGTTTCACCAGCATTTTTCCTAAATGTTCTGCCGAACTTCATAGAATGTTCCTGGGTTTGTCTGAAGCTTCCTCCTGATTGCTTTCAGGTCTGCACTTGGATCCCAGAAGCCCATCCCCCCACCCCGGGGTGACTCTGGATGTTCCCTTAGTGGTGATGTGGCTCTGATGGCTCAGCCCAGGTGGTATCTGCAGCCTCCCCGGCTGCAGAGTTACTGCTTTCCTTTTGTAATTACGGTTTTGCTTTCGTGAGTGTGTGTCACCTGAGGGAGGGGCTGGGGCTGCAGAGAAGGGAACATTTGCCTTCCTTCTGTAAGACCAGTGAGGTAAACCTTCAACTGTCCCCGCCTGCAGCCCTCTGCAGCTCCTACTTCCCCAAGGTCGAGGCTCCTTTAGTGACGCAAAGTGGGGTCAGGTCAGTGGAGCCAGGTGACAGCCCTCGTCCTATCTGCTTGGGGGTGGCTGGGTTGGGGGGTTCATCTCGCAGGATCAGGTGCAGTCTGGGCCGGGCCAGGGCATCTCCAGCAGTCTCTGAGTTTCTTCAGGCTCTGCTGAGGTGAGAGGGGCGAGCAGGACCGGCCAGTGCTCCGCACCCACCCTCTGGAGCTTTCTTGGAGTCACTGCAGGAGAAGGAGTCTGGCACCCCAAACCAACCCTAAAAACCCTGCTCTGCGGGGGAGTGGGAAGTCCCAACACGGCAAAAAGGGGAAACAGGGCCCTGAGAGGGAGGCCCTAAGTTCTATAATTGGAAAGGAGCTCGCGGTGCAGCAGAAGTGGCGGCCTTGGGCAGAGCTGAGTCTCAGGTCGTCCCTGCTGTTATCTGCACGGCTGTCCCCTCCACAACTCATGTTGACATTTCATCACCTCGGTAGCAGAATTAAGAAGGGGACCTTTGAGAGCTGGTGTGCTGGGGCTCAGTGGGTTTGCAGAGTTGTGCTGCTACTGGAAGAGAGGGTAGTTTGGTCCCCACTCTTTCTCTATCTCCAGATACCCCTCAACCTTCCTCCATGGGGTGACCCTTACCAGATGCTGGCACCCGGCTCTTGCACTCCCCGACATCTAGACCTTGAGCCAAAGAAGTTTCTGTTGTTTGTGACTTGCCCAGCCTGAGACTCTCTGTTACAGCAGCAGAACGTGAACTAAGACACTCCCTCCACAGAGAGCCCTGAGTGAGGGATGCACAAGGTAGCTTCGGGAATGGCACCCCTTGTCACCACTCCCCAAAGGGACAAAAGTTGAACTAGCTTTTGTTTGTTCCCCAAAAAAGGCTTTCTGGATTACCATGAGATGGTGAGGTCACAGCACCAAGTTGGTGTGTGCAACTGAGGACCAGTACCAGGGGCCAGGAGCACAGAGGCTGCCGGCCCCTTGGCCCTTCCCGGGCCTAGTGGCCAGGAACCCAGGGGGTAGGAAGCACCTCTGAGCTGAGGGCTGTGGATGGTGGCACCAAAGCTGCAGTGACCCATGGCAGCCTGGCCCAGTGGCTGACTCACTTAACCTCCCCCACGGCCTAGCGCTCTGCCCCATGAGCTGGACAAGTGTCCATTGTACCCGGCCAGCGGCCTCTCACCAGCCTTACTCCCCACAGCTGGGCGCCCCCGGCCTTGAGCTCTCAGGAGTTTTCTAAATTGGCACATTGTTGCAGGGTGTGTGGTTTTGTTCCCAAAGCATTTTTTTGAGTTATGTTAGCATTCAAGACTCTCTGTTGCCACATACTCACAACAGGAGCGGCTATTTGGCCCACAGGGGAGAAAGAAGGCCCCCTTTGTTTTCTCCAGCAGGTGCCCACCTCCAAAATTTGAAGGAGGAGTGGGGTTTGAGGTGAGGGAGAGGCGCAGTGTCTCCAGCTCTCGCAGCTCAGCCCTTTGTGGGACCCGAGGCAGGGGGCAGGGATTGAAGCCATCTTTGGAAAGCGTTGGGCAGCTCCGATCTTTACATGAAGTGAGGGGGTGTCCCCCAACCCTGACTGGTGGGAGAGGTCAGGGGCCACATGACGCTCTCACAGGCAGAGCTGGGGTCTGGAGGGACCAGGCTCTGGACGGGAATTGTCGGGAGCCCGGAGCTGGCTCTGCCGGAGGCCACGGCTACCTGTCCTCAGACAATAAATGCCAGGAAATTCAAGGATAGGAGGCCGTTTGCTCACCTCGAAGCTAATCCTGTGTGGCAAGTCCAGTTCCACTTCCCTGCAGGACACTTATGACAGAAAGGATACTGAGTTCCCAGAAGGTCCCCTCCCCAGGTCGCCTGGGTCCCTGACCAGCACCACCAGTTTGGGCATGGTGGGGAGCTTCCCATTCATCCCTTCCCTTGATGGTTTGTTGGAAGCCGCTTGTGCTAATCAGCTCAGGCTGCGGTGACTAGGTGGCTCAAGCAGCAACAATTTCCTCTTTCACAGCTCTGGGGGACGAAAGCCCAGGACAAGGTGTGGGCAGGGCTGGCTCCTCCTGAGGCCTCTCTCCTTGGCTTGTGGATGGCATCTTCTCCAAGTGTCCCCACCTAGTTGTCATGTGTACATGTCTGTCCTGATCTCTTCCTGTGAAGACCCAACCCTATGGGATTAGGACCCACTCTGGTGACCTCATTTTAACTTAATTGACTCTTGAAAAATTTCATCTCCAAACACACAGTCACGTTCCCAGGTCCTGAGGGTTAGGACTTCAACAGATGAATTTCAGGGACACGCAGTTCAACCAGTAACTCTCTGATAGGGGAGGAAGCCGTGCAGTCTGGCTAGGCAAACACGAACCAAGGGCCCAGGTGATTCTGGGAGAAGCCTGGGTTCTCCCTCCGGGCAGGGATCTGCTCCGGGTGTAGGCTTCTCCGGCTAGGCAGGCCCAGCCCAGACACCCCCAGCCTTATCAGTCACCTGCTCTAACCCCACTCTTCCCTCCACGCTCCTCGTTTAGCTTCCCCCTTTGGCCATCTCTGTGCAGGGGCTGAGGATTAGCAGAACTTCCTGGGACTGTGGGGCCACCCCGGGACCACGTGGGTCGTAATCAAGTCAGTCCCTGGTCTCCTCCAGGAGCAGGCATCTCTGAACTAGTTCTGACTTTAGTTTTTGACTGTCGGCTGCTTTTTCAAAGGGGGAAAACTGTCACGTCAGAATTGTAGTAAACCACTGTAAGGGCAGCTGAGCTTCTCAGAGGACCCAGGAACACCAACATTCTCCTCACCCTGGGGCTCCTCTTTCTCTCTTCTGCCCAGTGGTATCCCGGAATCAGCTGGGAAGACCCACTTGTAGGGAATTTTGTGAGCTGATTGTTAGATACCACCATTACTAAAAATTAACCTCTATTTTGCGTTAATCCTCATTAATTACATTAATGCTCCACGCTGGGTGCTGGAGGTTGTTCACCTCTATCACATGTACGTCACAGAAATACTGTAGAACCGTGTGCTTGTGCTGCGGCCTCTGTTCCTATCTACCGATGCTGGTGGCCTGACACTGGCCATGGTGGGACTATTACACCACGGACTCAGCAAACAGTACAAACAAAGGTGTGGTCCATTGCTTTGTGGATTCCGTGAAGCTGAGGTTGGCAAACTTTTCCCATGAGGGACTTGAGGGTATTTCCAGGCTTTGCGGCCTCAGTTGAAACTGCCCAATCCTGCTGCAAAACAGTCTTAGGGAATATGTAAATGAATGAGTGTGGCTGTGTTGCAATAAAACTTTATTAAAAAAAAAAACAGGGGGCTGGGATTGTGGCTCAGAGGTAGAGCGCTCGCCTAGCGTGCGTGAGGCACTGGGTTCGATCCTCAGCACCACATAAATATAAAATAAAGACATTGTGTCCACCTATAATTAAAAAATAACCAGATTTGTCCCGAGTGCTGCAGTTTGCCAGGCCTTGATCTAGACTTTAGCACATTTTGAACCTAAAAGTGTGACCACCGAACTTAAGCAGAGTTGGCCGCCATGTTTGGGCAGGAGGAAGCCAATCTTTTAGGCAGAAGGTGAGGAGAAGAGGTGGTGTCGTGGGACACCAGTAAATGAGGAAACTCCTCCAGTGTGGGAGAACTAGTGCCTGGTGAGCAGAGAGGTCGCTCCGTCACTGACCAGTGAAGCTCCAGCAGGGCTTGTTTTCTGCATTTCACGTTCATCTTTTACATGTTCAGGAAAATGAAAGCATAAACCAACTTCATGGGATGGGACTGTTCTCATTTGCTGACCACATCCATAGGTGGGCTGTGGATACCAGGGTTCAGGAAAAAAAAATCAGCAAAGTCATTCTGTGAGAATCGGTCGTAGGGAATTGACAATAAGGAGTTTTGTGTATTGTGTTTTTATTTTTAGATTATGCGCTTTGCATCTTGATATCAGCGCAACTTAAGATAATTTGTATATGCATGAATACACACACACACATACACACACACACGTACATCACACATCACACATCTGCATTTTTCTGATGAGCCGGTTGTGAAACATGAAGCGTGCCATGGCCTGATCCATAAGTCTGCGACTCGGGTCCAGCCTGCTCTGTGGGACTATTAGGACATTCCTCCTCCTCTGTCCCCACCAGATCCCTGATACCACCTTTTCCCACCACCCACTTAAGTACCTCCCTAGCAGCTTCTGGCCCCAACCTGGCTGCCGAGATGTGAGCTCAAGGTCCTTCCACCACTGCCTGTTGCTCAAGCTCCCTTCCTTAGCCCTTTCCCAACCCTCCCCCTTGTGGTCTTCTCTCTAGCTGTTTCATTATCCCTCTTAGCCCAAGCACACCCCAGTAGTACAGAAGAAATATGTCACTTCATACCTTTAGAACTACAGATCTAAACTCCGTGTGCAGGTCTGTCACTGTGTGGTCCCCAGGTTTCCTGTAAGGCCCATCCGGATGCAGAAGGGAAAGGGAATACTCCCCTCCCCACTCCCAGGAGCCTGGACCTGGGAGCCAGCCTCCTTCTCCTGCCCAGCCGATGGGAGGCCGCCCTGCCTGAGACTTGGCTGAAGTCCAGTCTCCTTCAGGGAAACTGTCCCCACATGTGGCACTAGTACTATTCCCATTCCCAGAATTCCTGCAAGGAGTCTTGAAAACCATAATGTGGTGAAAAACACATTCTGGCCTTACGATTGGAGTTTTAACACTTCTTTTTGCTTTTTTTCAATTCTGGGAATTGAACCCAGGATCACTCTATCACTGAGCCTGAACTGGAAGCAGTGGCACACACAGTGGCTTGGGAGGCTGAGGCAGGAGGATTGCAAGTTCAAAGCCAGTCTTGGGAACATGGTGAGGCCCTGAGCAACTTAACTAGAACCTGTCTAAAATAAAAAATAAAAAGGGCTGGCGATCTGGCTCAGTGGTTAAGCATCCTTGGGTTCAACCCCCTAATACCAATAAATGAATGAATGAATGAACGAATGAACGAAAAGGCTGGGGCTGGTGCTCAGTGGTCAAGTGTTCCTGCTCCAGTACCACCAAAATAAGATGACAGTCGCTGCTGCCCCCTGCTGAAGGTGACAGTAACTGCCCCTGGCAGCTGTTCCTGGTCTCCCCACAAAGGGCAGCAACAAGGACAGAGTGGATGGTTGTCTGGGTCACCTCTGTTCTGAGTGTCCTGCACCCAGCCAGGCCGAGGGAGTGGACGTCCCCCCTCCAGCCCCCATGCTGCCCCTCTGCTGGCCTGGCAGCGTGTGGAAAGCCTCGCCCAGGCACAGCATCTAGGGGAGTTTGGGCAACAGACTCAGGTGGAACTTAACCTCGTCCGTCGCTGGTCTCCAGCTTCCTGTCAGAAGGGCCCACATTCCTGACACTGAGTTCTCGACACATGGCCAGTTTCTGAACTAACCCTGTTGCTGGCGTCACTGATGGGACTGTTTCCGTAGACTGTTCTGTTCTCTGAGCCACTGGCCCCGCACGTGGGTACTTGTGTCCATTCCTGGGGTCAGAAACCATGTGCAGCACCAGTGTCTACACCACAGGCCGGGTCCTGGAACAACAGTCTTGCAGTAGCAGACACATGCTTATCTGGTTGTTCCCATACGGTCCCCTCTGTCATCGTCCCCACTCTGTGAGGAGAACACTGGCGCGTGGAAGCTAAATAACTTCCGCAGAAGGAGCAGAGTCATGACTTGGACCCATCCCAATGCATCAAAGTCCAAGCTCTTAATGGCCCTCTCTGCCATCTCAATGCCACCGGAAGCCACATGCGGCTTTTGGTTGTATCCCTGATCTATTTAAGCTGCTTTGTAAGGAGCTGGGCAGAGAACTTGGGGAAGGGACTTGGGCCTGATCCCAGCTGTGCTGCTATGGGGACGTGCTCCAGAAGGTTGAGCGGGGCATTGACCTTGAGGTTGGGGGCTGTCTGGCTTTATGCTTTAGAGGGGATATGCTCACATCCCCCTTCTAGACCCTGAAATCGGCCTGCCCAGCACTTCACCACACCCATGTATGCACCCTCTGTGTACCCAAGGGTATACCAAGGCTGGCTGGGGGCTGCCTGCTGATGGCATGCATGCACAGCCCGGACACACAGGCTGGATTGGCACCATGGTGCCTAGGCCCCTCTGGAAGGAGCCATGCATGTGGGAGCCAGCTCTCGCCCACCATGTCCTAGCATTAATCTCTTAGGAGGCCTGGAATGCTAGGTTGGAGCCAGGCTCCCTGAGCAACACCTGCCCCTTCTTATTTCCCAGGACACTATCTGCTCTAGGCCTGGGGGAGCGCTCTCCTCCCCAAAAGAGCCTCCCCAGGCATCTCTGCCCATGCTGACGTCGCTGGGCACCTGGCCTGACCTCCGGGCCTCCTCTTCCTTGTTATTCCTCAGCTGGGGTGTCCCGCTGACCATCACAGTGGCAGCTGTCTCCCTAAAGAAGATCGGCTATGATGCCTCTGACGTGTCTGTGGGCTGGTGCTGGATCGACCTGGAGGCCGAGGACCGCCTGCTGTGGATGCTCTTGACCGGGAAGCTGTGGGAGATGCTGGCTTACATCCTGCTGCCCCTGCTGTACCTCCTGGTCAGGAAGCACATCAACAGAGCGGTAGGTGCCCACTGTGACGGCCCTTGGGGGACAGAACTAGTTTGAGGCCAGAGGGACAACATGCTGGCCACGTATCCAGCCCGGGGCCACGCGCTTTGTTACAGGAGGGTAACAGGTGGTGTGTGCGCCTGGGCCCTGTCAGGAGCCTGTCCCATTGTTCCTCCTTCAGTAGGTGAGGAAGCAGAGTTAAGGGGCCTGCCGGAAAGTCTGGGGCTCCCAAGGATTGAGCTGAAATCAGCAGAAGGAGCCTGGAGCCCGTCCTCAGCCACAGCCCTCCACTGCCCCCGTGTGGACAGCCATCCGAGGTTGCTTGCACTTAGGAATTTAGACACAAGTTGAGGATGTGTCCCAGTGGAACTGCCCGCCCCCCCAAGGGAGGACGGCGAATTGCGTGATCAGTGATGCAAATAACCCGCCTCACCATCCTCAGCGATCAGGACAGTGTCATAAGTGGTCGGCTTTGCAGGAATTTATAAATCAGTAGGGAGGACTGGCCAGAAAGGTGGTTTATAATGAGGATGAAAACATGGATCCTGCCTCCCTCCAGAGAGGAAGAAGCTTCAGTAATTAAGGTAAAAGGCAAATATGACGCGTGGCCAGAGCAGCAAGGTAGATTTCAAGAAATCCTCCCAGTTCAGGCCTCCTGCCTGGTGCTGGTGCTGGTGAGAGTCCGCATCCTTCTGGCCTGGCTGTAGGAGGGAGTGTCCCGACCTTTAAGTCATTCTGGGATTGTTTGTTTGGTTTCTTTTTGTGTAAGTCTGGGTCCTGTATGGAATTGAACCCAGAGCCTCACACTTAGGTCGCTGAGCCACGCACACCCAGGTCACCCTGTTGACTAAGCAGCCACTTCTGAGTTGGGATGCTTCTTGCAGCTGTCTGTGACCTTGGGCCACCTAATTCTTCCCCTGTAGTCCCCATCTGTCTTCTCAAGACATCTGGTTCTCTTTTGGCTCTTTACACAGAAATGTAGCTGGCCGGCCCAGCTGTGCAGCCCTCTCTGGCTCTGCTGGAGTCCTTGCTGGAGGGGCAAGATCTAGCAGTGGCTCTGAAGTTGCTTTTGTCCTCCCGCACGCCTGTGACTTGGTCCTCTCCATCCCCACCTTCTCTCTCCCACTCTCCTGGGAAGGCCCAGGGCTCCCAGTAGAGGTCCCCAGGCTCTGCCTTCTGGAGAAGCCCTTTTGTGTGTGTCCCGCTGACTCTCACCCTTTCTGCAGCAGAGCAGGAAGCCTGGGGACCCCGTGCCTGCCAGGCTGACTCCTGCGTGTGACAATGGGTTCTCTTTTTACAACTTGGCAAGTCTTTTCAAATAAAAAGGAATAAAGTGGGCAAGGAGGTGAGACTGCGCACGTTGTTCCCTCCCTGGAGCTAGCAGGACAGCTAAAAATAAGTGAGCAGGGAGCAGCTCTGTTCTGAAGAGGAGCCCGGTCTGGGCCCAGATCTCCAGCCCATGACCCCTCTGTCCTCCCATAGGAAGTTCCCCCAAACCTGCAGCTCCAAAGGGTAGGGCTGGAAGCTCTCTGGGCTGCCCCCAAGGCTGCAAGGGTCGAGGTGCTCTGCCCACGTGAGCCCAGACACCTGGGTGCTCAGGGAGGCCCAGGTGTGCATTGCTCCCTGCACCTAGGCCTTTGGGGTCCCAGACAGGCTCGGCTGAGGCTCGGTGCATGTCTTTGGTCTGTGTTGGCTCACCTATTTTTACAAATTGGGTTTTGATCTGGAACAGAGCCTCCTCCCTCTCGTGAAAGACATTCCCAGGAGTCGGGAAGCCAAGGCAGGTTCCAGCTGCCCTTCCTGTGGTGGGTGGGTGGGTAGGGACACGATAGTCCTGTGCTGGGGGGTCTTGTGTTCTAGAAGTGGGGTGCACTAGTGGGAACAAGTTGAAAACAAGGGTGGCTGATGTCAGAGGATGGAGATGACAGGAGCTAGAACAGACAACAGCCAAGGGCCGGATGTAGGGAGGGGGCAGCTGGGAAACAGCTGGGCAGGGTGTCAGCCTCGTCCAGCAGGTGACCTGGGAGCAGAGGCTTGGAGAGGGTGAGGGAGCGACCCAGGAGGCTGAGGCAGGAGGATCACAAGTTCCAGGCAAGACATGTCTCAAAATAAAAAATAAAAAGGGCTGGGTGTGGCTCAGTGGTTGAGCACCCCTGGATCCAATCCCCAGATTAGAAGAAGGAGGGGTAGGAGGGGGAGGCAGCAGCGAGGGAGTGACCACACAAACCAAGAGGGGAAAGCATTCCAGACACAGGCAACGGCCAGCACCGAGCCCGGGCTGGAGGCCTGCTGGGAGAACAGTAGGGGACCCTGTGGCTGGGGTGGCGGGAACTAGGGGACAGGGGTGGGAACGAGCACTCACCCACCCGCCTCGGGCTTTCAGGGAGCCCTCTGCTTCTGTGTTGAGAATGGACCGCAGGTGGGGAGGTGGCCGGGAGGAGGGGGGGGGCTGGGACACCGTTCCTGGCACCTGGAGAAGTGGCGATGGTGCTGGGGCCGGGGCGTGCGTGGTGGTGGGCAGGAGGGTCTGCAGGACCCACCTGTGAGTTGGACGGAAACTGGGGGAGAGAGAAGAGTGGAGGAAGATGCCCACGTGTCTGGCCCAGGAATCGAGGAAGATGGAGCTTCCCCTGGCAGATGGGCAAGCACACGAGGGCCAAGGCCAGGCGTCCCTCTGAGGCCCGAGGAGTTTCGGCGTCTTTGGGACACCCCCTGTGCAGATGGGGTGTGGGCAGTGATCTGCAAGTCGAGGGTTTGGAAAAGGGGCCAGTTTGGAACAGGTCAGAGGCTCCAGAGCATCAGGCCCAGGAGGCCCCAGAGGCCCCGCTCCTGCCTTCCTGGCTAGTTAGTGTAGGTGCCCAGGAAGACAGGGCAGCTGTGGGCGGAAGTGGCCAGAGAGCCGTTTGGTCAGGTCTGCTCTTGTCCCCTGTGCAGCGGGAAGCGCTCTCGGAGTACCGGCCCATCCTCTGCGACACACACCAGCTGCAGCGCCGCTCCTCCTCTGTGGCTGACAAGAAGCTGGTCCTCATCCCCCTCATCTTCATCTGCCTCCGCGTCTGGAGCACTGTGCGTTTCGTCCTGACCCTCTGTGGCTCCCCGGCCGTGCGGATACCAGTGCTGGTCGTTCTGCATGTAGGTCTGCCCTCTCCACCCGGCTGCCCCTCCGTGGCATGGCCAGATCCCCTGTCCCACAGAAGAGTCCCTGTGTCCCAGTTTTAGGGCTGCAGCCAAGGAGCTCCGTCTCCTTCCCTGCCCCGGGTGGGCAGCGGCCTAGGACAGGGAAGTGGGAGCTGAGCACCCAGGGCAGCCTCCCAGGGCAGGGAGGGCAGGAAAGGTCCTGGGTCCAGGCAGTTCCACGTGGTGGTCCTGCGACTGCCTGCAGACTGTGCTCAGGCCCCTTCTTTCCTCCCAACAGGGAATCGGCAACACCTTCCAGGGGGGAGCCAACTGCATCATGTTCGTGCTCTGCACCCGTGCCGTCCGCACGCGGCTCGTCTCCCTTTGCTGCTGCTGCTGCTGCTCCCAGCCCTCCACCCAGAGCCCAGCCCGCCCTCCGGGGGCTTCTGTGCCCTCCAAGACCAGAGACGCTCAGGAACCCAGACAGACCCCAGAGGAGCCTCCCAGCACCTGAGCGTTAGCTTGTCCTCACACTGTGTCCCTGTCCGGGACAGGCAGCTTTGTGCATCCCACTGCAGGGACAGGGTGCATTTCTGCTGCACCTGAAGCCCCCGTGGGTGAAGCTCTTGACCTGGTGAGTGAGCAGCCACCAGCTCAGCCTTTCTACCTCCTGAGCCTCAGGCAGCACCTTCCCGGGCCTGTGTCCTGGCGCACCTGGGATTCATCTGGGTGAGCCCAGCATGAAACTCAGAGCCAGTGAGGCAGGACCCTGTCAGGTGCCTCGGAGCAGGGGCTCTCGGTGTTCTGAGGCCACATAGCACTGTTTACAGTTTGAGGGACCCAGAGGTGTGTCCCCTGCCCTGACATCATAGGGCAGATTCCTGGCTTGTCAGGTGTTGGGATCCCCTGAAGAGCCCAGCTTTCCTTGGATAACACTGCTGGTCAGCAGAGGGGCAGTTCCCTTTAAACAGGTCCCCTGAGGTCACCTGTGACTGCCACAAATGAGCACAACCTAGCGCAGCCACTCAGGGACAGTCCCCTGGGTGCTTCCTGGATTCTCTCTTGTTTTGCAGTACTGGGCTTGAACCCAGGGCCTTGATTGAACATGCTCCATAAGCACTCTACACTGAGCTACCTCCCAGGCCTTTTTATTTTGAGACAGAGACTCCCTAAGTTACCCAGGCTGGCTGCAAACTTGTGATCCTCCTGCCTCAGCCTCTGAATAACTGGGAGTACGGGCCAGTGCCACCACATGGGCCCTGGGTTTCCTCTCTGTGGACTGTCCGCCCTTCATGTGGATTGTGTTTTAAGTTTTAGCACAGGCCAGATCCGGAGTCCTCCCCTTGCTGGTCAGTCACATAAACTACATGTCCCCTCCTCCAGTGCCAAGGCAGAGGCGTCCAGGGGAACCCTGAGGACCACACACTCTTTCCTGGTATTTTCACCTACTGCCCTCGTTCTTAGGGTGGGTAGGGAGAGGGCCTGGTTTGCTCACATCCTAGCCTGCGTTTTTGGAGGAAAGATGCTCAGAGAGTAGATGACCCACATGCTGTTTCCTCCTGGAAGGTGAAGGCTTTCAGATTCAGCCTCAGCTAGGGGCAGAGCTCAGAGGTAGAGTGTGTGCTTGGCATGGACAAGGATGGCCATTTGGTCCCTGGCACCAAAAAAAAAAAAAAAAAGATTGAGGCTTTTTGGTGGTTGGTTGGGGGAAGTGGCAGCCTGAGGCCTGGGGAATCATTTACATTTAAAAGAAAAAGGATTCTAAGAAGCATCTATAGCTCTGTAGTCCATAGCTCCTACACCAATACTTCCTCTCATTCCAGAAAGCGATCTCTGCAAGTCACCACAACTGAGAACCTCAGGAAGTAATACATGTGACCTTAGAGGCCGGCAAGGACACCCCCAGCTTTACCCATAAGTGACTTCCCTTGGGTCCTGCCAGAATTCTGCAAAACTGAAATGATTTCCAGACCCAGTAAAATGGCTCTGGATTAAAACCAAAACCATGCTGTGCTATCTGTTTGTTTGACTTTCAAAAGCAAAATCTGTATCAGGAAAGGAGTAGTCATTTTGAGGATTGAGTCTAAAATGCTCGTTTTGGTTTTCTTTGAAAACAGTTCTTTATGAAAGTTAGCAAGAGGGGGGAATCCCCTTAGGATTCAACGAAAGCTCTGGGCTACCGTATGGAAGGTTCCCTACCAGTAGGACATCTCCTGACAGAAACAGCCTCCCCTAAAGAGGTCACAGCAAACCTCCGGGCACACAGCTGGTGAAGACCTTTTAGCATCTAGAATGGGACAGAAATTCAGGGATTTGTTGGCTACAAACAAGAAAATGATCCACAGTTGAGTAAGAGTCCTGGCCCCAGAGCAAAGACATTAGGATAAACTGTTCAGCAGGGAGCTCCAGACAGTGCCCAGAGGCGAGGACCTGGGTCTCCCCAGCTTGGCTGTGCTCAGAAAAGGCCTATAGAGGGAGTTGGGGACTCCAAGAACACCTGCTTTAGGTGCTAGGGCTCATTCAAGTTCTCATTCCATTCTTTTTTGGTGCCATTTTGGTGTCTGGATTGTCTGTTTTTGTAAAAAACCTCCAAACATTTACACCTTGTGTTATTTCCAATTCTGCTTTCTCTGCTGCCCACCTTGGTGCTGCAGATGAACGGTTACCAGGAGTGGCAGTGGTCCGGTGGGCAGGGGAGGGGCTTGTCCACACGCCTTAGGTGCCTTAGCCTTGGCCTCTGGCCCTCCCACCTCACAGAATGCCTTGCCTCTTGCTTAGAGCCAGGGACAGTCAGTCCAGCTGGGTGGGCAGAGTTCAGAACCAAAGGGGAACGGGGGGGGGGAGTTTGCACCCCCACAGCAGGAGGGGCCATCGCTTCTGATCAGAGCCTGACTAGGCTGGCTTCACCCCTTTGACACTTTGCTGGACCCCAGTGGGTTCCGTTACGGTCATTAGTGTTTATCTGCCCCAGCTTAAGGTCATTGCAGCCCCTGACTGTATCCCTGCCCCCCCCCCCCCCCGTCCTTTTGCACAGCTGAATCTTGGTCTTGTAATCAGGTTGACCAGCCACTACCTGCCTCTGTGCTTCTGAGAGTTGGATTTTTTTTTTTTTTGAAGTTGGTTGGTTTGTTCAGTTTTGTTTTTTAATAAAGATTATTCTTTAGCCCAGGCTGAGGGTACGAACAGAACTCTTCACCTGTCTACAATGAGAAAACCTGTTTTTACAGACTTCCTGTTGTGGCATAAGAGAGTGTGAGTTTTTGCACATGCAACATTGTACCGTAAACCCCTGACTGTCTGTGAAAGCCAAAGTCTTGCTATTTTAAATTAAATAAATAAATTATTTTTCTTCTGCAGTTGGGTAAAGGGACTGACCACTGATGTGGGAGGGGTGGGCCTGGAGGCTCAGACTGGCCTACTTCGGGCAGCCTTCCACTCTGCTGAAACCTGGAGAGACATCTCTGCCCTTCTGTGTTGGCAAATGTCCCATAAGGTGCCACCCCATAGGGATAGCCAGTTTCTGAGTTTACTTGGTGAAGATCATGGAGGAAGAAAGTGGGGCGTATTCAAATACAGATTCCTGGGCCCTGTCCACAATGAGGGTCAACAGGTCCAGGTACTTGGCACCCATGACTTGGGCCTAAACTTGCAGGAGGGAGACACTCCAGGGCTGAGCTGCAGGCCCAGTTGCCCATCATGTCTCACTTTTTGATGGTACCTGGTGAATCACTGCATCTGCCTTGCAGGCTTCCTGATAGGGATGTGTGGGACTCTGGGAGCTCTTCTCTGAAAGGCTGTGCTCTGAAGGCATTTCAAAACCAGGGAGAGGAGCCAGCGGCTTTGCTTGCACAACCCAAGTGGCCTGCTTTAGGCTTTTTTTGTTTGTTTGTTTTGTTTTTTGAGACAGGCTCTTGCTGAGATGCTGAGGCTGGCTTTGAACTTGTGATCCTCCTGCCTCAGCCTCCCAAGCCACCCCTGGCCTAGGCACATATTAATCATTGCATCTTAGAACGTTGCCCTCCTATATCTCTCAAGCTTTGTTTCTTCATTCTTCTTTCTGGATTTTGTGAAGTCAAAACAACATTAGCCTCTGGAAATGATACCTTTTAACACTAATTTTGTTATTTAGGTGCAACGTGCAAATTTAAGGAATACTAAATTGCAGTTTCTTCTTTGGGGTAACCCTTTGCAGTCTTTTAGCGATTCTGTCTGGCTTTTGTATCTCTAAACTCCATGCCATGCGCTTACCTGGGAGAAAAATGGAAGAAGCCACTCCCAGCCTATCTCTAGGGATCCACCTTGGCATGACTACAGCCATCTTGGTCATAAATGCCAACTCACCCACCAGGTGACCTTGGCATGCATTCCAAACCCTGTAGGATAAACAAAGTTGTTAAAATAGTCACCGTGCCAGCCATGGATGGCCAGAGTGTTTAGCTGACATGTTTGACAAATTCATGTTTTTTTGAGAAAGCCCAGGTACGTTCTGGCTGGCTGCAGCCCCTGTCCTCTGGCCAGCGTCCTTTGCAGGCTCTCAGAGTGGGATGGGACAAGAATGGAATGTCAATCCTTTTCTCTTTTGGTGCTGGGGATGAAACCAGGGCCCCATGCACTCTAAGCATGAGCCCTACCACTCAGCTGCATTCCTAGCCCTAGCCATGGTTTTGAATGTCAAGATCGGTGGTTTGGGGGCTGGGGGTGTATCTCGGTGTAGAGTGGTTGCCTAGGCGTGCTCAAGGCACCCTCAAGAAAAAGGTGGGCCTTGCAGGGTGTGGGATGGGGCAAGGATCATGACAGAACTGTTTCAAATGCTGGGCACAGTCGTCACCCAAGGAGGGTCCGAGGAGGTCCCTGAAAGGGGAACCTCAACTCAGGACCAGTGGGGTTCTTGAAAAATGTCACAGGAGGGAATATTTAAGGATACATCCGAAAGGGGCGGCAAGCAGAGGTTTGCTTAGGAGGGAAGGATTCCGTGTTCAGGGAGGAAGGTGGGCTGTCCCAACAGTGAGAGGAGAAAGGCCTTGGTCCTAATATTTATGGGGCAGCAGCCAGGGGCTAGAGGTGGCGTTAGGGTGGGGTGACACAATTTCACTCCCGTCTTCAGGACCCAGCCTGCACCCTCATGAGCTGTTTCTTGGGTACTTCCAACAAATCATGGGCGCTTCTCTTTTAAGACTTGTGTAACTTTTTTCTCTGAATCTCCAAATTCCTCTCTCTCAGCCCGCTGAGGACTGGAGGGAGAGCCCTGAGAGGGTTTGGGGTGTAAACTGTCTTTGGATGCTTTAAGGCACCTTTCCAGGACATTCCAGAGGGAACCAGAAAGTGACTTGCAGCGTCCCTGTCCCTGGGCAGCTCTCCTGGGAGTGGTGAGGTGAGGGGCCACAGGCAGCCACATTTAGGTACAAAGCCAAGTGGGTGGTTTCAATTCCCTGAGGAAAAGAGAAGCAGATGAGTCCCCACTACCAGGTCTGTGAGCCACGGGGCTCTGGGAAGGAAGCCTGAGTTCCAACCACAGCTCCGCCACTTAGGACTGGATCACTCTGGGCAGATGATGTGGCCCCTCAGCCTGGGTTTCACCTAACCTGGGGGTGACAGGGAGACTGACCTGAGGCCGCTGCTTCACCAATGACTGGGCAAAGAGCTCCATGACCCAGGATACCACCACCTCGAACTCGCCTGCTTCTGGGCCTCAGCAAGGCCTCAGTGGCCCCCAGTGGCCCCCAGGGGCCTTGGGAGGGGGGACTTAATTGATGGGTGCCTCCGTTTACACAAGGATTTCTGGCAATTCCTCAAAACCAGGGAAGCAGCCCCTCTCTCCCTTGGACCCCTCCCATAGCTCCTCTCCCTGGCAGACGGCCGAGCCCTGGTCTTGCCTGGGCCCGTTGCATGAGGGTACAGAGGCGAAGGGAAATTCCAGGGTTTGCTGGGAAAAAAAAACAGCAAAAAAATTAACTGGAGAATTAACAAGTTATTACACTGAAGAAGGGTGTCATAACTCTAAGCTTATATACCTTTTTTTTCTATAGGAAAGGGAAGAATTTCTATTTGGAGACAGAAATTATCTTGTAAAAAGATTATTATTATTATTATTATTATTATTATTATTATTATTATTATTGGTAGATGGACACAATACCTTTATTTTCTTTTAATTTATTTTTATGTGGTGCCGAGGATCAAACCCAGTGCCTCACAGGTACTAGGCAAGTGCTCGACCACTGAGCCACAAACCCAGTCCCTAAAAAGGTCATCTTTAGGGTACGTCCAGGTGTGGTTACATTCTTTAGTCCCCTTTTGTTAAGTTGTGTTTTTCAGGGCTGGGGATGGAACCCCGGAGCCTCAAACATGCCAGGCAAGCACCCTGCCACTGAGCCGTACCCCTAGGCTTTCAGTCTTTTAAGAGATGGGATCTTGCGACCTTTCCCAGGATGGTCTTAAACTCCTGAGCTGAAGTGACTCTGGCTTCAGCCCTCTGAGCACACGGGAGTCCAGCCACATGCCTCCAGCCATGTGCCAAGCCTCCACGAATAGATCAAGAGATCATAGGGTGGGGGTGGAGGGCAGGGTGTTTTCTTACTCGGGTCTGGGTTTAATGCAGATAAAGGTGTATCAGGGAGAGCCATCGCCTGCCCCTTCCCACCCCTCTGTCACCTTATCAGCCACCATCCTAGGAGGGTCAGAGGGTCTGCTCCAAGTGCAGCCTGAAGTTGGCCACCAGAGAGGAGCAGTGCCGGAGACTCCTGGGGGTAAGTCCGCCCAGGCTGGGCACAGACCTGGGAGTCCTCGGAGCAGGTGTCCTGGGAGGGGTCACTGAGGAGCCACATTCAGGGAAAGCAGGGAGCAGTGCTTCTCCGACTTTAGCGTCCACGGGTCTGAGGTGGAGCTGGAGAGTCTGCTGTTTTTCAGCTGCTGTCAGAACCCGGCATTCCTCCCGGTGAGGTGGTGCTGCCCTGCACAGACCAGCGAGGGGCCTCAGGATGTGGGCGGATGCTCATGTGGTTCAACTGCGGGAGGGTGGGGAAGGGGGCTGCCGGCTTCCACAACAAGATCCCAGGTGGGAAATGGAGAAATAAGGATAGGTAGGAGGAGGCGACAGGGAGGGAAAGACGACTGGAACTTTACATCTAAAACCCCACCAACGCCCTCCTCACCTTCACTCCTGCCCTGAATTCTTAAAGGGTCCAATCAATTTGAGAGGACCGTAAATCCAGTTAATTAGTACCTGTGGGCTTTGCGAGTTTACAGGACGCGTTTTTAGACTGATGTAAAGAAACCCAGAGAGAGAGCTTGTGAGACACCCTGACATGGTCCAAGCTCTTCACATTATCAACCAGGTAACACCAACCTGATGATTCTGGAAAAGAAACAGACCACCATGACCTCCTCTGGCTCCACGATCAAAGATCCTCAGGCTGATGCCACTCCTTATGCGTCTCACAGACTCCATTTACAAGGTTTCCTCGAAAAGAAACCCTGGAGACCAACGGTTCCCCACCCTCCAGCCTGCCCTCCCTCTCCCCTCAAGGGCATCCATGTGGCTTACCAAACCCATCTGCCTTCCTAAATAAGTCTCCGCTTGAGCCTCTTTTGATGCACCCTGAAATTCCTTTCTGTGGTGTAAGAACCAGCCAGGACCAGGCACGGTAGCACATGCCCAGAATCCCAGTGTCTTAGAGGCTGAAATAAGAGGATCACCAAGTTTGCAGCCAGCCTCAGCAACTTAGTGAAGCCCTGAGCAGTCTAGTAAGACCCTGTATCAAAATAAAAAATAAAAAAAGGGCTAGGGATGTGGCTCAGAGTAAAGTGCCCAGGTTGAATCCCCAGTACCAAAAAAAACCTGCCAGGGCTGCATTTAGGTGCCCTCCTCCCTTCTGGGGACTCCTCATCCAGTGACAGCCCCAGCTCCTGAAGTGTGCTGGGGCCCAGGGGCTGGGGAGCTGACTTGTTGGGTTTGCCCATGTGTGGGGTGCTCCCACCATGGCCCGTTTCAGGATTTCAAGCTACTATAGAGGGAATGTGTGCCCAGAGGAGCAGAGTGTCCTGGAGGGTCCTGCTCTGCTTCTCAGGCTCCGCCCCACACTGCCTTCCAGCCTTCATCCCGAGCATCGTAGGTAAGAATGTCCTTGTGAAATCATTCTTTCTAGTTTTATTCTTTCCATTACGGAGGATTGAGTCCAGGTGCTCGGCCACTGCTACATCACCGTCCTTTTCAGTTTTATTTTGAGATAGGGTCTTGCTAAGTTGCCCAGCCTGGCCTTGAACTTGCTGTTCTCCTGCCTCATCCTCCAAGTCACTGAGATGACAAGCATAGGCCACCAGGCCCGGCATTGCAAAATAATTCTTATCCATAGACATGCAGGTTTCGTCCGTGGATTTTCCCTGGAGTCCCCTCCAGAAGGCAGTGTGTGACTTTGCAAATGCAGTTCAGTGTTCCTGATGGATGATCAACGTGCCTCACTCAGCTCTGCTTTCTCTTTTGAATCAGTTACACCGTCTGCCGGATCTCTCATAAATAACGAGTTCTGTAAAACCTTTAGCACATGTTTATTTTCAGTCCTTACAGGAGTCGTGGGGTTTTGTTGTTGCTCTGTTTTGTTTTGACCAGGATTGAACCTGGGGGGGGGGCTTCCTCCCTCCCTCCCTCACTCCCTCTCTTCCTCCCTTCCTTCCATCCTCCCCTTTCTCCCCTCCCTCCTTTTCCTTCTTTCTCCCCTTCCTTTCTTCCCCTCACCCCTCCCTCCCTCCCTTCTTCCTTTCCTTCCTTCCTTCCTTTTTGTAGAGGGAACTGAATCCAGGGGCACTTAACCACTGAGCCACATCCAGTCTTTTATTTTGAGACAGGGTCTCACTGAATTGCTTAGGGCCTCTATAAGTTGCTGAGGCTGGCCTTGAACTTGTGATCCTCTGGGGCTGGGGATGTGGCTCAAGCGGTAGCGCACTCGCCTGGCATGCCTGGGGCGCTGGATTCCATCCTCAGCACCACCTAAAAATAAAGATGTTGTGTCCGCCACAAACTAGCAAATAAATATTTCTTAAAAATTCTATCTTTCTCTCTCTCTTAAAAAAAAAATTGTAAAAAAATAAAAAGAAAAAAAATTGTGATCCTCTGTCTCAGCCTCCTGATTTCCTGGGGTTACAAGCCTGCACCGCACCCGGCAAACCCAGGGGCTTTTGAGTGCTACACGTGTGCGCCATCACTGAGCCACCTTACTCTCCGCCCACCCCCAAGGCTCATGGTTTTTATCTTTTGGGGAAAATTATCCTTTAACATTAAGGTGAGGTCACTAAAGCATGGAGATAGAGTTGTACAGTTAGCACCTGTTATAGAATATTGCCACATATTTTTATTCAGATGAAATCCACATAACACAATTAAACAGTTTTAAATGAACAGTTTAAGAGTATTTAATATATTCCTGATGTTTTGCAATTGCCAACTATATCTAGTTCATTGTCCCAAAGGAAAACCTGTGTCCCTCCGCAGTCACTGTTCATTCCCCTGCAACCACCAATCTGCATTCTGTCTGTAAGGAGTGATCTATTCTGGAATTTCATTTAAATGGAATTGCACAATCTGTGACTTTTTTCTGTCTGGCTTTGTTCACCTAACATTTATTGTTGTTGTTGTTGCTTTTTGCAGCGCAGGGGATCAAATCCAGGGCCACATGCATGCTAAGAAAGTGCTATACCACTGAGCTACACCCCCAGCCCTGAACAGACTCTTTAATTTGGCTAAGATGATGTAAGCCTTATGGTATGTGGTTTTTAACCACAATATAAAAGTAGTGAAGTTTGAACACAAAGAAGCGTCCACCCTGGGTGACACGTGGTCAACAGGAGCTGCCTGGTCTCCGCAAAGCCTGGTGACACCCAGGCTGCCATGCTTTCTGTCCGTGATTCCCAGGTACACACACACCCTCCTTGTACACTTGTGTTCTCTGATAGGCAAGGTCAAACTCTGTTCTTGGTAGGAAAAAATATAACAACCTGGTCATATTGAGGTGTGTCAGAACACGATCAGCCACTCCCCTGCCCAGGGGGCATTTGTCAGAAGCTTGGTCCCGAACTTAACTGATGACGGAGTAGTCCCGGCTCCTGGAGCAAGAGCATTGACTTGGAAGGGCATCTCCCCCTCCTCTCCACCCTCCCTGCAGAGTTGGGTTCTGATGACCAGATGGCACGCGCTGGTGGGGTGCGGATGGTCACAGGACACAGGGGGAGGGAGACACCTGGGTGGGCATTGGGCTTCTGAGGTTTTGTGTCGACACAAGGAGCTGCTGGGGCACCGCAGGGGTACGGTGGCTGGCTGGGTCTGCCTGGACCCTGGTAACACTCCTTCCTTATCTCACCTGGAATGGAAATGGCTGAGAGCGGTTTCTCCCTTCCTGCCCCTCCCTGCAATCAAGCCTGCCGCAGGTTGCCCTGCCTTGGTAACAAGTTCACTGTGTGCCTCAGAGACACACGCTGGGCATCTCTACTGTGATGCGATGAATGTGTTCCTCAAGAACCTGACACCTGCTTGTGGCACACAGAAACAACAGCTTAGGGGAAAATCGCCCGTCAGACCGCTGGGGTCTTGTGCAGCTTTTTAATCTGAACACAGACAAAAGAGTTGCAGTTTGGATGAAGACCGCAGCCCAGCTAAACCTCCGCTGGCATCCGCTCCAGCAGCATGGGGTCGGTCTTTTAAGATGAAGGTCCTCAGAACATTCTCTTCCAGCAGAGAGCTGTTTCGTCAGATTTCAAACCTGAAGGTGCGAGCTGGGCGCAGAGCTCAAAGGGAGGGCGCTTGCCTGGCCTGCACAGGCCCTGGGTTCCATCCTAGCACTGCAAAAGGAAGGGGTGCTGCAGACACGGCTCAGTGATGGAATACGCACGAGGCCCTGGGCTCAATCCCCAGCTTCCCCGACTCCCAGCCATGTGTGTCAAAACAGCCATGTGTGTGAAGAGGCCTTCAGCTCTCTTCCTGTCTCCGTCGGTTAATTTAATGTCGTGGAAAGCACTTCCTACAATGTCTGAACAGCCCCAGGGCCTCCCCAATTTTCAGCGCTCCTCCTACATCTCCCAACTGCCACTAAGGGTTGCTCTTTCACTGAGAGGATGGCTGTCGCTGGCCACCTGGCTCAGCTAGGGGCGGCCACTGGCAGGCACACAGACCACACACCCTCTCCACGGGCGGACGGCAGCCTGTTGACCAACTGCACAGTGTGCACCGAGCACAGCAGGCAGCACCATTGGCACAACCAGGACTTTGGTATCAAATCTTGTGTTTTCAATCCCAGGAGACCTTCAGGCAGGAGCTAATGAGGGTTGTTATCAGTGAACATCAGGTTCAGCTTCACGGGACAGACAGCTAAGTGAAAGAGGATCTTTCTTTACTACTTACTAAGTCTAGGCAGGCCGCCTGGTGTTGGCATGGGCTTCCTCGCGGTAAGGGATCCCAGCTCCTCCTTTTTTTTTTTTTTGAGACAGGCCTCACTAAGTTGCAGAGGACCTTGCTAAATGGCTGAGGCAGTCCTCAAATTTTCGATCCTCCTGCCTCAGCCTCTACTGTCACTGGGATTACAGGTATGGGCCACGGTGCCCAGCTCTCCGGTCTTGTTGTTTGTCCTGTGTGGCCTCAATCTTTTGGCCCACACTGGTGGTGTCCACGCTCTAGGCAGTGGGATGGAGAAAGAGACGAAGAAGAAGGTCAGGTTATCGGAAGTGTCATCTTTGCATATGTTGCGATCTTAGACCTATACCAACCGCAAAGGCACTGGGAGAAGATGACTGTATTGGGGGCAGCCACAGGTCGGTGATGGAATACTCACAAGGGAACTCTGGAAGAAGAACCAATCAAATGGATTTGGGGGTGGGGAAGAGAGCCATTAGCAGTCTGCACAATCGAAGCCCAGGCAAAACTTTAAAATTCCAGAACATTCCTAGAGAGGTGAGCCCAGCAGGACCTGAAGTCCTGATATCGTTGTCCAGCTTTGGAGCAGCCCAGGGACTGGCCAGTCTACCCTGTGCTGTTAATCTGACACTTTACATCCTGGTTGGATTTTTCTTATGAATAAGATGATATTCTTTTTGTTTTCTTATTACAGTAGTAATAGAGAAATGTTATTCCCTCTCCCCACCCTGCCATCGCCACATTTTGTCAATTCTATGTGATAAATATCTCTCCAGTGGATCTGCGTCTCTTCTCTTATTCACTGCCCCCTCTCCCCGTCCCCAACCCAATGGTTTTGTCCCTAAAATATTCTCCTCTGGCAGCCAGAGTGATCTGTAAAGTCACCTGGGTGCCAAGTTCAGTAGTACACACCTGTAATGCTAGCTACTTAGGAGGCTGAGGCCAGAGAGTCATAAGTTGGAGGCTAACCTCAGCAACTTACAAGATCCTGTCTCAAAATAAAAAGGGCTGGGGAAGTAGCTCAGTAGATAAGCTCCTCTGGGTTCAATACCAGGTACCAAAAAACAAAAAACAAACAAAAATTCCTGTGTGTGTGTGTGTGTGAGAGAGAGAGAGAGAGAGAGAGAGAGAGAGATTCAGGATTGAACTAGGGGTACTTTACCACTGAGCTATGTCCCTAGCCCTTTTTACTTTTAATGGTGAGGTATTAAGTTGCTTAGGGCCTCGCTGAATTGCAGTCCTCCTGCCTCAGTCTCCAAGTCACTGGCATTACAGGTGTGTGCCACTCGCCCAGCTTGGTTTTTTTCTTTTCTTTTTTCTTTTTCTTTCTTTCTTTCTTTTTTTTTTGTTGGGGGGCGGAACAGGAGTTACTGGGGATTGAACTCAGGGGCACTCAACCACTGAACCACATCCCCAGCTCTCTTTGTATTTTGAGACAGGGTCTGAGTTGCTTAGCGCCTCACCATTGCTGAGGCTGGCTTTGAACTCTCAGCCTCCAGAGCCACTGGGATCACAGGCATGTGCTACTGCACTTGGCAGCTTGTTTCTAATTTTAAAGATTTGGTGATCAAATTGAGGGCTTCATACATGTTACCTACCTCTTCCACTGAGCTATACCCCCCATCCTCTCCCAAACTTTTATTTGAAAAGTATGAAATATTTGAAATATTGGGAATTAAACCCAGGAGCACTCTACCACTGAGCTATATCCCCAGCCCTTTATTTATTTATTTACTTGTTTAGAGATAGGATCTTGTTGGGTTGCTGAGGTTGTCCTCTAATTTGCAATCTTCCTGCATCAGCCTCCCCAGTTGCTGAGATTCCAGGCCTGTGGCCACCACATCTGGCTTCTCCCAAATTTTGAATGCCTTCCCTCAGCTCCTAGGACCAAAAGCAAGCTCCTTAACAAGGCTGTAAGTGCTAATGATAGTCTGACCTACCCCCTCTTCCACCACTTCCCAGCCCCCTCTCCACCACTCTTCTGCCCTGCATTGTGTCTTTGGCTGCCCTGACCTTGTGATTTCTTTTTCGCTTTTTTTTTTTTTTTTTTAATTTTGGTTCCAGGCATTGAACCCAGGGGTGCTTAACCACTGAGCCATATCCCCATCCCCGTTTTTTTTTTTTTTTTTTGTATTTTGAGACAGGGTCTCTCTAGGTTGCTTAGGGATTAACTAAGTTGTTGAGGCTGGCTTTGTACTTGCAATCCTCCTGCCTCAGCCTCCCATGCCATAGCTCCCAGCATGACCTTGTGATTTCTTGGTGGCACTGATGTCTGTCCTACAGGGCCTTGGTACGTGCTGTTCCCTGCCTGCAAGGCTTTCTCTGTAAGCTCTTCCATCCCAGCTCCAGCCCACATGTCAAGAAAGGCTCCCAGCCCAGCTGCACACACACACACCCTAGGGGCCGTTCCTAGCTATAAGCTGATCCATGTGCTTATTTGAGCTGGTTCCCCCACTGTGATCTGAGCCCCAACAGACCGAGGCTATTTTGCACCCTATTACTTTTCCCCTCTAGTACAGCAATAGGCTCAGAAAATAAAAACATAAATATACGCTAAGACGAAATCTCCAAAATCTTACATTCCATAATAATCAGTTTTCAGGTGCTGAATTTCCTAGAAGGGTGTAGAAACATCAGTGTTCACATTTTGTGTTTGTAAGGATGATTTCGGAAATGAGATTTACCAGGACGCTTGGTAAACACTGTCCCCGTTCAAAAGACCCCAGCACGCTCCAGGCCCGGGTTCCATCCCCAGCACCAAAAAGAAAGAAAATAAAAGAAAAGCAACCTAATGTGAGAAGTCAGAGAGGGCCCAGGCGAGGCTCTGAGCTAGAGAACCGCTGACTCGCTTTGGGTTTTCTTTAACCTCTGTCCTAAGGTTCTCAGGGAGGAGAAAGTCAGAGGTGCCCTCCCGGGGCCCAGCTCCCAGGGACACCTGCAGCTGCTTGACCAGTTCTATCAGAGGAGCCTTCTTGGAAATCCTCTGCTCTCTGTAATTGGTCAAGAGGTCCGTGGGTCGTGGGGTTTTTTGTTACTGCGTTTCAAACTCCAAAGCGCAGAGAGGCTTCAATGAGTCGTCCCCTTCCCGTCCTGGCCCAGCGGCGACAGGGGTAGGGGTCCGGGCTCTGCACGCGGAAATCCGGGGTTGCCACCTACTCCTGCGGTAACGGAAATTCTGAAAACCCACAAGGTCCACCCGCAGTGGGCGAGCCCAGGCCACACGGAGGCCTTTAGGACCAAAGCACTGTGCCCTCAGGGGACCACTGCCCGCTTTTGAGCCCATGGAGTCTGAAGGCCTTTTCTGGCCTAACGGCGGCCTGAGAGGAGGAGCCCGGGGTCCGAGGGGCAACTAGGACCCCAGCAGGGCTTACAGAGGACCTGGGCAGGGGCATCCTCTGCCCCCGGGTCCAGTGGCCGTTTGGCCTCCAGGAGCACCCTAAGGGCGGCTGGGCAAGCGGTCTGGCAACTGCTCCCCACAAAACTAATCAAGGTTATGGGCCAGAAGGAGGCCTCCGGTCAAGGCCGCGGAGGACCAGGGCCGGGAAGGTGCTGCCTGAGCCGGTGGGCCCCAGTGGGACAGCGCCGCCCGCCCGCGCC
>NW_026000102.1:2838766-2973864 GCF_001458135.2 Marmota marmota marmota
CCAGTCCGGCGGGCCAGGGCGAGCGTTGGTGACCCCGAGCTGAGCCTGCGGCCCCCCGGAAAGGCAGGAACCAGGTACAGGTTGACTGAGCCCCTCTGGGCCCCCGTGGCTCCCTCCCTGGGCACTGGCCGGAGGACGCCCCGGGAGAAGCGGAATGTGTGGGTCAGGACGCTGGCCCCTCGCCGCCGCCTCCGGGCGTGACCTGGCTGGGGGCTGCTTTCCGTTCCATTGCGCAACCTGGTCCCCTTCCCCTCACTCGCCAGTAGCCGACCCCCCACCCCATTAAAGTGCATTTCCTTTGGAGAGTTTCTCAAACTTTGAAATAATCTGCCACCTCGGGTCTGGCCGTGCACTAGTGGGAAACCATTGTGTCAGGGCTGGGACCCAAGAAAAATCGTAAGGGGAGTGCCCGGGTCCTGCCGTAGCGGGGTCCAGGGAGTCCTGAAGGGTGAGTGGCAAAAAGATCGGACAGGATCGTTCCGTTGGAGCAATCTCCAGAGAGAGGCTCTAATGCAGCTTTCTCTGGGTCATCTTTTATTGCAATTTTTCTCATCATTAGAAATTCAGAATACATCATTGATTATACAATTTAAAACTTTGACAAGACATGACATTTCCTTAACCATGATTGGGGGTACAAAAAAATGTAACATTAATTTACATTTTTCCAGGATATGACCTTTAGTTATTTAATTATTAAAAGTACAGAATCATTAATAAAATGCATCACTAATTTACATTTTTCAGATTTTCCCAAGATTTACTATTTTCCCCAAGATATGCTATTTTCTTATTAACTAATGCCAAACTACATAACCAGACTCTAAGTCTTCGAACCTATCATTAACCTTTAAGTTTAAAGTACACCTTTACTTTATTTGTAATCTAAAATTCCGATCTAAAAAAGTCCCCTTAAATCTTATACTTAAAATATCCTAAAGTTTATAAATCATTCTTAAAACATATCAGAAACCCATACAACTAAGAACTTAAGAATTTCTAAACCAAAAATCTAAATAGGATAATATTTGTAACATTAGTCTAAAGATACATCTTATAAAGCTACTTTAATTAATTACTAAATTTATTCCCATAAAACTGGTTGAGCTGCTTTCTCAAAGAGTTTCTTTGTTTCTCAGTCAAGGTGCACTAGTTCTCATATCTTTATAATCTTTATCAATAGAAAGTAAGTTCTAAACATCAGTCCACTTTCCGCCAATATTAACTATGCTCATCATAAATTCCTATGTAAAGTAAAAAGGGTTTATAAAAAGAGAAGAATATAGAAGAATATATCTTTATATGTTTTAACTTTCCTAAATGTATAATATAACTTTCCTCAATCAAAAATGAAACTACATATGGTGGGCTTTGTAAAATAAGCATAATAATTAGGTTTTCTAAGAGGCCGGAAATATGAGCTTGGGTTCTAGTTGATATAATCAATGTGGTGCCTAAAATTCTCATGACCTTTCAGAGGATGATTGTTGTCCATTATCAGATTTGTCCTCAATGTGCTGAGGTAGAAGAACAGCCTTCTACTTTGTCCTTGATGTGCTGAGGGGTAGTAGAACAGCGTTCAAGGCATGAACTACCTGTTATGTTCTAGCCATTTGAAATTTAATTTGTTTGGCATTTAACGTGCTCATGCCTCCTGTCAGGAACATAAGCATGAAAATGAAAAGTCCCAGTTACATAAAAAAGGGTCTCATGGTTTCGGTTTCCCACCAACCAGCACGGCTTTGCCAGCATTCATCCTCACTGTGACCCTGTCAAGACAGTGAGTGGGGGATCGCCTTCACCAGGGAAGTGCTTTTCCTGTGAACAGGGACATAGGGACACCCCCAACACACACATAGGACATCCTCCTCAGTCTCCACACTGAGCAACCCTGGTCACAACCGCAGAGATTGCAGCAGGTGCCAAGGTCAGATGGCCAACTCGCCGTGGTCTCCAGTCACTAGTTGAAAGGTGAAGGAGGAGAATGACCAGATTAATTGGATTTGTGCCACAGCAAATAAAACCAAGAGCGAGTCCTGCTCAGAAGAAAACCCGCGGGCTTGGTGGGGACTTTGCTCTGGATTTTGGCCACTGGGTCTAGCATGCCCCTTGGCAGCTGAACACGTGCTAAGCACAGGGGCCAGCAGTGGCCTGGCTGTGAGTGGACAGCAAATGGACCCAGCCCAGCAGTGTGACTTACTTTCCCAGACCAGAGGCCAGGATAAAGGTGCAGTTCTTTAGTGCCTTCCCAACCCCGATGAATGCACAGAAAAGAACATCTCTAGGCCACTCATAGGGTCTTACAAAGGAGAATAAGGAACTGTCCCCCAAAAGAGTAACATGACGCTGGGGGTGTGGCTGCGTGGTAGAGCACAGGCTTAGCAAGCATGAAGCCCCAGCTTCCATCTCAGCATTAAAAAAAAAAAAAAAAAAAAGTTGTATGATTATTTGAGCAAAAACCGGCTACTGACTAGTAGGACTTGGTTGCAGACTCCTGGCTGGAACTGCTTCTAGAAGCGTCCAGGGACCCCATCTGTGGCCCCCCTATGTATTGCCTGGTGTGGTATAAGTGTGACAATGTTGCTTTCCTTATGTTCCTGACAGAAATAACCCTTCCAGTCACTCACCTCAAGCCTGACGGGTGGAGACTTCCGCTGTGGGGAAGCGCCACAGACTGTCCCCATCAGGACAGCACTGAGCCTGCAACTCCAGGGCACCCACTGGCTCAGCCAAATACCCCAGACATGTAACTGAAAAGCGGAAGTGAAAGGCAGGCAGGCCCCTGGGTTCCCGAAAGGGTTATTCTGACTTAGACTAGCTGTAAAAATGCAATTGGCTGGTAGTTGCCACGGCCAAAGTGCATCCGGAGTGTCCTCTCTCTCCATCCAGTGTGTTTGTCACTTGGAGGAGGCAAGCAGCACATTGTCCCTGCAGCGCAGAGATGGAGAGTTCCAATGAAGAGAGGAAGGAAGGGGTAAGTGTGTTGGAGGGGGCCGGAGCCAGGGCCTGCTGCAGGGCCTGCCCAGCGGCCCTGGGCAGTCATGGGGGTCCCTAGTATCCTGGAGCCAACTCTGAGACCCTGTGGGGGTACTTGCCCCTCCGCCCATCCAGCTGCTGGACTTTTACAGGGAGTAGAGGTGAGGTTTACAAAGACCCTTTCTGCTGAGCATTCCACTGGAACAGCTGTTTAAAAAGTATCCAGACTACATTCCAAACTGAAGAGTCTGAAAGGGTTCATTTGCCCGTTTCTTCTTCATGGTAAGAATGTGAGATGAAGAGACTTCACAATCAAATGTGTCGGTTACAAAATCCTTAGATGCCGCTGGTGAGCTTTGGTCAAAATTTTGTTTTGAGTTTGGTTTCAGAGAATTTTAGTCTTTTTCAGCAAGTAACATAGCTAACCTGCATGCAAAGAAGATAAACGCCAAAAAGGTATTGCTTGTTTTTTTGTTTGTTTTTAGAGGTGGAGTCTTTCAGTGGCCCTCCACTAAACTTATTACAGCCACTTACTTGCAGATTCCCTTGATTGAGGCAGTGCATAATGAGGGAAAGGTAACATGACTTCAGACACTTTCCCGGAATCTGCGTCTTATTGATCACAATGGCATTTTCTTGTGGTGGAGAGGGGAAGGGTAGTGTGCATTTGTGCAGAACGGCGTTATTCTGGCATGGATGGAGACATGCTCGTCACATGTGGAGTAAGAGTGGTTCTGGGAGATGGAAGCACCTGTTACTCTTTCCTGCTCCATCCTGTTACCCCCACAGGACCTGGCAAGTTAGTTAACTCTTCTCTGCCTTAGTTTTCTCATCTATAAAATGGCAATCATAGCCTGGACAAGTGGTGTACACCTGTAACCCCAGCCACTCAGAGCAGGAGGATCTCAAGTGCAAGGCCAGCCTCAGCAACTTGGAGAGACTCTGCCTCAAAAAAAAACAAAGGACTGGGGATGTGGCTCAGTGGTAAAGCACCCCTGGGTTCCATCCCTAGTGCGTAAATAAATGAACAGGAATAACAAGCACTCCGTGTCATGGGTCCTGGAGTAATTAAATGGAATAATGCACGTCAAGCCCCTGGCACAGTGAATTCTCCTATAAGGTTTTTACTTCCGTGATCCTTTAGAGCGGGTTAATCTCAGCTCTGTTGACATTTGGTACTAGATAATTCTGTGTTGCTGACACAGAATTGCAGGGTGTTTAGAAGCATCCCTCTCCCTGACTCACCAGATGCCGGTAGCACCTTCTCCCAGGTGGGACAAGCAAATGTCCTCTAGAGGCAGAAGCAATCCCTGCCCCCCAGCTGCCGATCACAGCTTTACTGCACGCCCGCATGCCCACTTGCCCGCACGGGGGTTTTCTTGTTTGGATTTCACAGTTAGAAAGTGTTGGGCAAATCGAGTGTCGTGGCCTCTATTGGCTGGAACAGGAACGGAGGTAAAGAGGGCATGGCCAGAGGAGGGCCTGGTTTGCTGTCCGCCAGTCAGAAATGCAAGGGATGGAACCGCACCTCCCCATGGCGCACCCTGAAAATGAGCAGCACTTTGTCAAAGGAAACGATTCCAATGGCCTCATGCAAAGGGCATGACCAGTCATGGCCTCTCGTCCTCTGAGGGAGAAGACTCCTTTGGGCCAGGCACAGGGTCAAGAGGGGACTTAGGAGCAGTGGGGGAGGCTCTGTGGTCTGAGCAGAAGGTGCCAGGCAGTGCGTCAGGCCCAGCTCTGTGGCCCTCTGTGACTCTCTGTGACTCTCTGTGACTCTCTGTGGCCCTCTGTGGCTCTCTGTGACCCTCTGTGACTCTCTGTGGTCCTCTGTGACTCTCTGTGGCCACGTGGCCGTAACCTCGCTGGCCTTTGCTTTCCCCATACATAAAGGAAAAAGACCAGTATCTGTCCAGCGTGCAGGAACTTTCTTCCAGGAAAGGAACAACCTGAAAGAAAATAATGGAATGGTTTAGAAAAAAAGACAGCAAAGCATTTTACAACTAATCAAGAATTGTTGAATGAAATCCCCCCACAAAAGTACTTCAGGACTATGAAAGTGTTTATTTCATGGAGTGTCTGCACCACCAACTAGTGTAGTATCCTGTGCAAGTGACTTCCCCTCTGTATGCTATGGGTTCTCGTTGTTTATTTGCATTGATCCATTAATTAATTAATTAATTAGCCCACCCACTTAGGCAGACCAGGTGTGGCTGGGAGGCTGTTTGGCCAGGGCACCCTGCCCAGTGTCCTGAGAGTCACACCCTGGCAGAGGTCAGCCCTGAAGCTGGTTGTTTCACTGAAATCTGAAGATGGTCTCCTCATCATGGAAACCAGGGCAAGATTCCTCCCCAAAAGTGTGGCAAGAAGAGCCCCCTTCCTGTGTCTGGAGGGCACCGGGGCCAATGTCATCTCTGACTCTTCATCTTCCTCATGTCCTAATGCAGCTCAGCACCAGATCTCCCCCTGCCCCTACCCACTCCTGGAAAGAAAGGAAAGAGAGAGAGAGAGAGAGAGAGAGAGAGAATGCTCAAGCAAAAGAGTGCTTACGCCCTCTTTTATGTAGTTTTAAAATACTCTACCTTCATTGAGACTAACTCACATGCCATATAATTTCAGCCATTTAAAGTGTACATCTTTCACCCTTAAAAAGGGGGAATCCTAGTGGGGCACAGTGGCATGCAGCTGTAATCCCAGCAAAGTCTCAGGCAGGAGGATTGCAAGTTCAAGGCCAGCCTCAGCAACTTATTGAGGCCCTAAGCAACTTAGCAAGACCTTGTCTCAGAAGGACTGAGGGTGTAGCTCAGTGGTAAAAGCTCCTGGGTTCAATCCTCAGTACAAAAAAAAAAAGAAAGAAAGAATCCTGTGTTTTTGCCACCAGCCTGGAGCCAAGGGACACTTTGCTGAGTGAAATAAGCCTGGTGCTGAAAAACACGTCCCCTGTGGTGTCACCCATGTGAAAAAGCCAAACTCACAGAAGCAGAATAGAACGGCGGTTGCCAGGAGCTGGGGAGAGAGTAATGGGTGAAGTTGTCACGGGTACAGAGATTGAGTTCTCCAGGGATGTGGTGATGGGGGGGGGGGCTGGAGCTAATAATGCTTCCCTGTAAACTTGAGATTCGGTAAAAGAGTGGACCTTGACGGTCCTCACCATGCACATACCGGAGACGGCCACGTGAGGCCATGTGTGTAGCCTGATTGTGGCGTCCCTCCACGTGCACTGTGTGAACGCCACGCAGCGCAGCTTGAAGGAGATGCCACTCGGCCCCGGAGGAGCTCATGTGCTGATAAGTTGAAAATATCCTAAGTTCCTGCTGAATTTCTGTAGCTTTCACGTGAAGCTGACGCTGCAGGTCAAGGACTGTCTGTATATACAACCTTTATTTGTTATTCTTTGCTCAGTAAAGCTGGAAAAGAATTCAATATGAACTCAGAGTATACCCAGAGTTATGCGGCCGTCGCCACAATCGATCTCGGACACTCCCATCACCCCTGAGAGATCCCTGGGGCCCCCCAGCTTGCTGGGCCCCCGGCAGCCACTCTTCTACTTTCTGTCTCTCAGATTTAGAGTCAGAATCAGGTGATGGTTGTGACTGGCTCCTTGTGCCTCCCTTGTAGAGCGTCAGTACTTCCTTTCTGCAGGGCTGAGTCACGTCCCAGGGAGTGTGCACACCATGTTGGTCCATCCGTCCGTCACTGGCCCTTGGCTCGTTTCCACTGGGCAGTGGCAGTGCTGCTATGAAGGCTGCGTTGGAATGTTGGTGTGGACCCTGCGGCTTCTCTTGAGTTGCCTCCTAGGAAGGCAATTGCTGGGTCACGTGGTCACTGAATGTGGGAGGACCCGCCCACCTTTGCCTTTTCCTGATGGCATCCCCAGGCTTAGGTCTGACTCCCCACGGCCCTCAGAGCTGCAGCGAGCTGCACGTCTCCAGCCCTCTGTCTGCCTCCCACTTCTGCTCTGCACCAGCTGCTGGAGTGTCCGCTAGAAGTCCGTGTCTTTGTGCCCCTCCTGTGCAGAGCAGTGAAGGCCTAAGCCATGGCCCTGGCCCCCACCCATCCCAACCCCAGGCTCAAGAGCCCTATTCCAGGTGCAAGGTCCCAGCTCCCCTTTTTTTGTGGTGCTGGGGATTGAACCCAGGGCCCTGTGCGTGCGAGGCAAGCACTCTACCAACTGAGCTGTATCCCCAGCCCCCAAGCTCCCCTTCTCTAGACCCCTCTTTTTAATCACTACTGTGATTTTTCCTCTTGATACTTATTGCATTTATAGTTTAATTATTACACCATTGTGGGATTTTTTTTTTTTTTTTTGATGTCTGTCTTTCCCATTGAACAATTTGGGGGAGGAGGTGGGGCGGTGGTATTGGAGATTGAACCCAGGGTGCTTTACCACTGAGCCACATCCCTGGCCCTTTTTATTTTTTATTTTGACAGGATCTCTCTAAGTTGCTTAGGGCCTTACTAAGTTGCTGAGGCTGGCCCTGAACTCGAAAATCCTCCTGCCTCAGCCTCCCAGGTCCCTGGGATTACAGGCATGTATCACCAGCCAGGCGTGAACAGTGATCTTGAGGGCAGCTGTTTTGCTCTCCAGGGCAAAGAAAGGTGGTTGGGCTAGCACAGTGAGACCCCCAGAGTGCCTGGCATTCCACAGGGTGAGTCTCCATTCCTGCAGGGTCTGTATAATGTGCCTGTGGCTTGAACTCAAGGAGGAAGCCAAAGACTAAAGGTTGCATCATGTGCTCTGCGCATAAAGGCTGTAGCCTCTCTGGTCTTCTTTGCTGGGATCCCTTCAAAGCAGCTGGGAGCTGGCCATCCATGGCGCCTGGCAGAATCCCCCATTCTGGGGTATGAGCCCCTGGGGACCAGCCAGCTCCCAGCTGAGCTGTGCTTGGTCATCACGGTACCAACCACACTCCCATCCATGACCCAGAAGACTTCAAACCTCAGGCCCTCAGGTGGAGAGTGCCACCTGCCTGCACGAATGACTCTGGTGCTTTTATAGTTAATCCTCTTACTGGGAAGAGGGAAGAGAACTGTTAAGCCAATGTTTTCTTCCTTTTCTCCCTCATCCCTTTCAAACAAAATAGAAGAGCTGTGGGCAGGAGTTTTTGTTTGCTTTCTTCACCACGGTATCCCAGCACTAGGACATGCCCGGCTCAACATGTTGAGGGAATGAAGAACGAGCGAGTGAGAGTGACTGAGGGCCCAGAAGCAGCCAGCTGGGAGTGAGCCAGTCTGCGAGCCCTGCGTGTGTGGACGCCTGGGGATCCCTGAAGCCTGGGCGCTGTCCCCTGCCCTCCACCTCTGGGGGCACTTTGACAGCTGCCTCTTGGGAAGCTCTTATCTTCCTTACCAGAAGCGTCCTGGGGGTTAGCCATTTGCTAATTCATTGATGGGTTAATGAATAGTTAATCAGTCGGCCATGTGTTAATTCACTTGGTGGAAGGAGAAGCGAGTGTCGGCCACCTGGGAAGGGTGAAGTTCATGGCTCTTCTGTTTCTTTAACAGCTCTCTTGAGGTTTCGTTGGCATGGTCAGTGTGTGCGGGGTCAGCTTGATGTTTTGACACACGGTGCATTCTGTACGGTCACTACCGCCAGCTGATGGCCTGTCCGTGGCCTCCACGTAGCTCCCCGTGTGGGCACGGAGTGGTTTTGCTCTTGACCAGGGGCCCTTGCAGGCCAGGTTAACCCCTTCCTCTCTGAGCACCACCACGCAGGCTCTCTTCTCTCATGTCAGCCTCCCCACTTCCCTCTCCCCTTCAGGTACAGCAGGGGACTGCCCAGCAAAGACCTGGGCTGGCCCCGGGAGAGGGGCGGTCGCAGAGGTCAAGCATGAACACAGTCCCCTGTGACGGGGGACATCTACGGGAGATTCAGACAGACAGCCCGGGCTCACCCAGCCGCAGGTTCCGCTCTTAGCCTTGGCAGAGACACCATGGGGGAGCGTCGTGGTCCTTACTGCAGAGAGGAGACGGAAGGAGCGTGGGGATTAAGCTAGAAAGCGACCCTGAGAAAATTCAAAATGACTCCTGTAGGTTCCGAGAGCAAAGCTCTTCCCACATCTGTCTGTCTCCCTGTTTCATTCCTCTAGAAATGTGTTCCCAGGCCGGGATGCACCTCAGAGGGCCTGGCATGCGTGAGGCCCAGGGTTCCATGCCCACCCGGTGAGAAAAAAAGTGTCCCCTCCTGTCATTCTGGATGGTCTGAAAGGAGCTTTGAGTTTCTTCCTGGGTCGAAGGGGGCTATTTTCCCAGAGCACTGTGTTGAAGAGTCCCCAGAAATGTACAAGCAGCGTCTCACTGTGGCACCCCCTTGTTAAGAGCGGAAGCCCAGGGACTCGGGGGTCAGTGGTACCAGATAAAATGCTCACGCTTATCTCTCTGGTCGGGAGCCTGCGCCTTAGGGCTTGAGCACGTCCACTGTCAGGAGTGTCACAGGAGCAATCCCAGGGGCCGGTGAGTGTTGGTCTGCTTCTCTCTGACCTGGGGGCTCTCAGGGGGCGCTCCCCCAGCCCAGGGGCATGCAGAGAACCTACAGACACCTGGGCCCTCACACCTAGAGAAGGGGTGCGACTGGCACCTGAGGAGCAGAAAACAGGGAGGCTGGAGACGTCCACGGTGCCCAGGACAGTCCCCTGTAACAAAGAGCCATCGGACCCTGCAGGTCCCAACTGTCACCATCGAGAAAGCCAGTCCTCACCCTCGGCCAGCAGCGCAGGCAGCAGGTTTGAGGGTATGGAGTAGCCCAGAGGCCACGCGGCACGTCTCTGGAGGCCGGTGAGGCAGGAGGTCCCGCGGCCCCTGCTGCTCCCTGACCCCCCATCTCTCTTGCAGAGGCTCACGCTCCTGCTTGCCCTGGCCACCCTGATCGCCTCCTTCGGCTCCTCCTTCCAATATGGGTACAACGTGGCCGTGGTCAACTCCCCGTCAGAGGTGAGGTCACAGGGGCGAGGGAGACACACGTCTGAATGAACAGGCAGGGGCTTTGGAAGGTCCTGTGGCCTCCCGGGAACACACAGGGGGTCCCTGAGGAAGGGAGAGGGGAGGGCCCTTGGGGAGCAGGCTGGCACGGGTCGGGGAGCTGACCGGTGTCCAGACCTCAGCTTGCCATGGGACACGGTGGGCTGGGCCCCGCTGGGCTCTGATCTTGGGTGGCCTGGAGTGAGTGGAGGGGCCTGGCGTGGGCAGCAGCTGCCCCCAGGGAAAGCCTGGAGCCGCCCTGGGCAGTTCACGCACTGGAGGCTTTCCCGGGAGGGCCCCAGGGGACCTTGCTGCTCCTGGGGCTTTGTCCCGGCCCCCTGGCCCCACCTGGTGATGCTGCAGTCTGCTGCTGGGGTGTCCCGTCGGGTGGTGTGATGGCCGGGGTTACCACTGCTGTTCTGTGCTCTTGTTTCCAGTTCATGAAGCAGTTTTACAACGACACCTACAGTGACAGAACTGGAGAGCTCATTGACACCTTTGCTTTGACCTTGCTGTGGTCTGTGACAGTGTCCATGTTCCCCTTCGGAGGCTTTATCGGGTCCCTCCTGGTTGGCCCCCTGGTGAATAATTTGGGCAGGTAAGAGAAGGAGGATTTTTAATTCCCCCCAATTCATAGACCCCTCCATTAGGGTTTTGTTGTTGTTTGGTACTGGAAATTGCACCCAGGGGCGCATTACCACAGAGCCACATCCCCAGCCCTTTTTATTTTATTTTGAGACAGGATCTTGCTAAGTTGCTAAGGCTGGCCTCAAACTTGTGATCCTCCTGCCTCAGCCTCCTGCGTCACT
The DNA here is from genome assembly GCF_001458135.2 of Marmota marmota marmota. NCBI lineage: Eukaryota > Metazoa > Chordata > Mammalia > Rodentia > Sciuridae > Marmota > Marmota marmota. The sequence continues at coordinate 2,849,509 of NW_026000102.1, forward strand.
GGGATTACAGGCGTGTGCCACCACACCCAGCTACCCATCATCAGTTTTTAAACATGGGCCTAAAAGTAAAATCTTTATCATGAGATGAGGTCATAACCACTATGATAATTTTCATTTTCTATTCTGGTCATAAGGAGGAGACCAGACATTGGCAAAGCGTTTGGGGTCTCGGCAAGGTCACAGTGGCTGGGACTCCCGGGCACATGGAAAGAGCAGCGGGTGCCATCACAGGTCTGGGACTCACACGGCTCTTGCCGCTCTTTTGCCTTGGAGGTATTTTCTCAGCAAAAACCAAAACTAATTCTCTCCCTGGCATTTTTGCCAACAGAAGATCCAGACGCTGCAACAGCACGGCCAAGGTGTCGGTCATGGCAAGGTCCTGACCTAGTGTTCTTAAACTCTGGTCATAAACTAACACAAAGGCCTTTCCTGTCTGCTGCTTTTGCCTTGGGACAAGGCAGTGTGCCAAGTCCAGCCCACACTGATTCCCGTGCATCTCTGGCATAGCTCAGATCCATGCCAGGAGCCTCAATGTGGGACAGCGCAGCCTGAGGTCATCTCTCCCACTGTGACACAGCATTGTGACCACCAGGGTCAGGGTTGATCCTTGGCCCTATTTCCAGAAATATTACAAAATTTGTATATTTCATCTTAAAAAAAAAAAAAGTCTTTAGAAACATCCACTCGCTCACCTCAAGTCCATGCATGTTAGGGAGCGACTGGTTTATAAACAGAACTTGAGAGGGAGACGTCTCACCTGCCACATCCCAGATAAGGAGCACAGGGAGGCTGGGGGAGGTCGCAGATCTAGTTAGCTCAAGAGTCAAGACCAGCGCTGGAGGGGCAGCTCAGTGGTGGAGCCCTTGTCTAGCATGCCCGAGGCCCTGGTCTTGATCTTTGGCACCACAAAAGACAGAAAAGGTCAAGACCAGAGCACAGACCAAGGTTCCTTCTTCAGTTTTTAAAAGGGTCTGAGAATAAAAATACACAAGCTCTGTTTTGGGATCTGAGATCCTAAGGTCTTCCTGGAAGGATGGTACTGACCCCAGTTTTCCCTGTGGATCCCCATGGGACACAGCGCCCTCCAGGTCAGAGCCAGGTCTGCAGGACGCTTCTCAAGTGAAGGACTTGCCCTTGGGTGGCCTTGGAAGTTGCTGATGGAGCTGCCTACTTGGGAATGTGACCAAAGCTCTCAGTTGTTTGAAGTTTTCTTAAGTATTTGCATTTATTATTATCATTTTGGAGTGTATTCTACTTACAGAGAAAAGATGTGCTGTAAAGCTGTGAAACAGCATGGTCTCCTGCCCGAGGCGTGGAGGGACTGACCACACCTACAGGGCTGTGAAGGGTGGGTCACCTGAGGACTGACACACAGCTGTACTGTTAGCTGAGCGACACACAGCTGTACTCTTACTTTGCAGGTGGGAAAAATGAGGCACAGAGAGATGCTGTGACTTACCCACGATGATACAGGGGGCAGGTGCTCAGGATTCCCACCCAGGAAATTCCTCCTATTAATGGGGTTTTCCTTCGTTGAGCTGTTCTTGCTTGGTTTTCGGTGCAGTCAGGCATGCGAGGCCAGCGCTCTGCCGGAGCTCTAAGGGTTCTTCATATATTTTACATAAGGTCCTTTATCAAATAGGTCTTTTGCAAACACTTTCTCCCAGTCTGTGACTTGTCTTTTCATTGTCATGACGGGTCTTTCGCAGAGCAGAAATTTTTGATTTTAACGAATGCCATCTTATCAATTCTTTCAATAAAACTGACTTTTATTATGGTTTATTGTTGTTATAAAATTCTCTGGAGGGGGCTGGGGCTGTGGCTCAGTGGCAGAGCGCTTGCCTCACACATGTGACGCATTGGGCTCGATCCTCAGCACCACATAAAAGTAAACAGGCATACTGTCCATCTACAGCTACCAAAAAACACCCGCTCTGGAGCCTGCGCCCTAATTGTTTGCAAGGCCCGCTTCCCTCTTTTTTTTTTTTTTTGAGTGTCAGTCTTGCAAGTTGACAAGGCTGACCTCTACCTCCAAGGCTCAAGCAATCTTCTTGCCTCGGCCTCCTGTTGCTGGGACTGCAGGTGTGTGCCACCTGCCCGGCCTGTCTCCCTCCTTGATGTGCCACTGGTTCGGGTCTTCAGCATGTTCCCCTTATTCTGAAAGGTTGTATTAAAAACACTGAGTTGGCATGGTGGCACATGCCTATAATCCCAGTGGCTTGGGAGGCGGAGGCAGGAGGACTCAGAAGCACTCTGTCTCAAAATAAAATACAAAAAAGTGTTGAAAAAACCGTTCAAATTGAACTTGTAGGCCTATCTATTTGTCCTTGAAGTTAGGGTCACTTCAGTTGATGCTGTATATATATAAATACACAGAGTAGACTATACTAGCCATAAATGTTTATTGTAGCGCTGGGGATAGGACTAGGGGCCTCAGGCATGCTAGGCAGGCACGTGCCACCCAGCTGCAGCCCAGTGCAGGGCCACATGTATTTTGGGGCTGCATTGAGGGTTCTGTAGACATGCTGGTTCTAGCTTTGCCGTTCTTTTGGTTTTTTGGTTTTGTTTTTGGCACTAACGATTAAACTCAGGGGTGCTTAACCACTGAGACGCATCCCCAGCCCTTTTATTTTTTTATTTTGAGGCAGGGTCTTGCTGCATTGCTGAGGGCCTCACTAAGTTGCTGAGGCTGGCCTCCACTTGGGGTCCTCCTGCCGGGATCACAGCGTGCACCACTGCGCCCAGCTGCCATTCTGTCTTCTACGGCTTTACAAGTCTCCTCTTTGTGCTTTATATTTTTACATCAAATTATATTTTGTCAGCTCTCAGTTTGTCGCCCAACTTCCCTTTTTGTCTCTATTGGTCTTTTGATCACTTTCTTAACCTTACATTTTCAAACTTTTTATTTTTCCATGTTAATTTACCGGTTCTTCCTTTCCCGGGCTGTGCCTTTGGTGTTGTGTCTGAAAGGTCACGGCCAGTGGTCACTTTGCAGCACCTGTGCTAAACAGTCATTGCCAAACCCAGGGTCATCTAGGCGCCCCCCCCACACACACCATCTTCTAGGAACGTTCTGGTTTTGCGTGGAACCCTGAGGTCTAGGGCAGGTCCACAATCCACTTCAGGTTAATGTCCCTGAAGGGCGTATCCACGTCTAGGCTGACTCTGCCTGTGGAGGTCCAGCTGTTCAGTGGCGTTCTAGAAGTCTCCCTCTACCCCACCAAGACTGAAGTTGGTGAGTGTCCTCCACTGAAGGGCCGGTTTGATTCCTCGTGTTGTGACCCCCGTCACTTAACGTGGTTTATCCTCCCTGGGAATTCTGTCATCTGAACCTGCACTGTCTGCCACACGCGTCTTTTTTTCTTTTTCTTTTTTTCAATTATCTATTAAGGGCTGGGGATGGGGAAGTGTGTGTGTGAGGGAGGGAGGGAAGGAGGAGGCGGGGACCACCACGCAGCCTCCTGAGGGACAGGTCCCTGTCTCCCGGTGCCATCCTGAGGCCCCTCCACAGGGGCCTTGCTTCAGTCAGAATCTCAGGGCCCAAGTCCACCTGCGGTTCAGGCTCTTCCTCGCTCACATGGGAATGCTTTCGAGGTTCTATTAAGTGTGATGCTTGTTATGGTTTTTTGTTGACGCCCTTTATCAGCTTAAAGAAGTTTCTCTATAGTTACTTAAGGCTGGATTGGTCTTTGTTTGTTTTGGGTTTTGGTTTTTGGTTGTTGGGCTTTTTTGTTGTTTATTTTTTGTTACTGTTGTTGTTTTGTTTTCTGTTCTTTGTTTTTTCATCATAAAGGGCTATGTGGGGCTCTGTGGGACACAAGAGGGTCACAGGTTCAAGGTCAGACTCAGCAATTTAGGGAAACTTTGCTTCAAAAATTTTTAAAAAGTATTGGGAGTGTAGCTCAGTGGTGGTGTCCTCATGTTCATCCCCAGTACCAATTTTTTTTAAAAAATCATAATGGCATTTCGTTTTATTGATTTCTTTTGACACTTCTAGGAGATAATCCTACATTTTCCCCAGTACCATGTTTAATACAGTGAATATATTGAAGAATTTTATCCATGCCGTTGAACCTGCTAATATTTCATCTAGGATTTTTGCATCTACGTGGACTTCAGTGAAGTTGGCCTATGCTTTTATTTGTTTCTAATGTCCTTACCCAGTTTGGTTTGGGAGGTTACATTAAAACCACAAATTAGCTTATGATTTCAAAAGCTATGTCCTATATTTTAATTTTGGGGCCCCTTCCCCCCTATTCTCGCTACTGACCCCCTCTGCCCTTTGCTCCCACATCAGGCTGTGCACTTGACCTCTGTCAGTCTCAGGTCCCAGGAGCCTGAGGCCCAGCAGGGAGGCTCATTGCTGCACCTGGCGGAGCCCCCAAGGGCAAACACCAGGAGCTCTTGTGAACAAATTCGAAGCCTGGGCTGCCCTAGCTGCTGTTTTACCTTCTGCAGGAAAGGAACCTTGCTGTTCAACAACATCTTTTCCATTGTGCCCGCCATCTTCATGGGTTGCAGTAGAATCGCCAAGGCCTTTGAGCTTATCATTATTTCCAGATTTTTAGTGGGAATATGTGCAGGTAAGGATGCCACACTGACTGGCCATTCTGTTATTCAGGGTCATCAGTCAGGGATGGGGGCGGCAGGGGGCCTGCAGGGAGGGACCCGTCTCCAGGGACCTGAACAAGCCCAGGGTCTCTGGAGCACATAGATTCAAGTGACCCTGCACCTGCGATGTGAAACAGACCTGAGCAGCCTCTGTGCTGCCCTCGGGGCGGACACTGGGCGGACCTCTGCGATGGAAGCCGTCTCTGGTTTTGTTTGGCCGTGCTGGGGTTTGAACCCAGGGCCTCACACCTGCTAGGCTGGCACTCTCCCACCCAGGAAGCTGTGCTCTGCAAGACTGAAATACAGAATCTCTAGAAGGTCCTTCCAATTGATCCTTTATCTCAGTGTCTCAGCAGGTCAGGGCCAGTTAGTGGGTGGTGACATCTGTTTAGTGGGCAGCCTTGGTTTTGGTGTTGGTTTTCATTTTTTTATCAGATTTTGTCATATGTGGTGAGAATACAATCATCTCTTGAAACGTTTGTTTCTCTTATTTATTTGCATATTTATGGGAGAACGGGTTGCAGGGTACAGTGTATTTCTGGGGGTTTGGTGTGGTTTGGTTTGGCTGTGAGTTACTCTTGAAGCTTGAGAAGCCATCATGCCTGAATCCCTCTACCAGAAACACGGTAAGAAGAGCCTTGCAACTTTCATAGGGCAGTCTGCAGTGGCCAGAGGCCTTTCCTGGGTGCTCTCTCACCTTTTCCCACACGTGCACCCGCTGAGTGATCTGAGGCCTCTCCCCTAACAACTGTGGTGCTGCTTGGCAAAGCCCACCTCCTACCTGTCCACTGAGGCTGCCGCCAAGAGGCCTCCCCAGGTCAGCATTGTCAACAGGCAGCAATTCCCAAGGCCAGACCAGGGGAGGGCCCAGGGCATAGAGTCCTACAGGTGCAGGATGGGCATCTCCTGAAATCTGTCCCTGGGGCATCTCAGTGCTTCCTTCTGGTCATAGTCCCAGCATGGCCAGTGAACTTGGCTTTTCTTCTTTCACATGTGGAATCAGGGACAGAGTAATGGTTTGGCCGGTTGTCGGATGGAGCCCAGTGACAGAACAGAGATGTCACGAAGACTGGTGTTGGGGGGAAATGACAGAGAATCACAGGCAGGGGAGAAGAGGACGGGGACAGGTTTCCTGAATGGAGAAGTCCCTGCCATGGAGCCTCGCTGGCTCAGCGGTTTTACCTGCCAGGTGCAGCTTTCAAAAAACAGAGGATTCCTGGGGTTGAGGCTCAGCGGTAGAGCGCTCACCTAGCACGTGTGAGGCCCTGGGTTCGATCCTCAGCACCACATAAAAATAAAATAAAGATATTGTGTCCATCTACAACTAATAAAATAAAATAGAGGATTCCTAAACGTTGTCAGGAGTGAGCAGGTCCAGTTTCTTCTCCTCTAATCACAGACAATTCAGAATTGACTCTGAGAGAAATACACAACAGGCTCCAATAGAAAGTAAATCACAATTAAAACCCCCGACCTTTACTCTTAAGTATTATTTCAGGTCAATGTTTCACAAACTATTGGTCTCAGGATTTTTTTGCATCTTAAAATTATAAAGGACTCCACATTAAACATCACAACCAAACCATGTGGTGGTGCATGTCTGTAACTCTAGCTCCCTGGGAGACCAAGGCGGTTGGATCGCAAATTCAAGGTCAGCCTGGGAGACCCTGTCTTAAAATAATTTTTTTGTTTTTCAAGAAAAGGGGTTGGGGATGTAGCTCCTTGGTAGAGTGCTTATCTATCATGCCTCAGGTCCCAGGTCCAAACCCCAGCACGTCCCCCACCCAGACTGCAACCAAGAAGTGCAATCATTCATTTTTAAACATAATAGGCCCATTACATATTTTAGTTAGAAACAATTTTATGTTTTAATACCAAAAATAAGTGGCCTTGTTAGACATTTTTGTAAATCTCTTAATGCGTGGCTTACTAAGAAGACCCCTGGGTTCTCAAGCCTGCCTGTGTCGAGTTGGTAGCTTCTGGGAAACTCCACGCTATGCTCCCAGGGGAATGGGAGTGAAAGGGGAAGCCAGTCTCACAGCCTCCCACGGAGGTCTCAGGAACCCCGACCTCAGTCCAACTTGGAGGACACCAGCAGGTGCAAGAGGCCTTTCACCAGGCTCCTGAAAGTCCATGAGACGCCTGTCCAGCTGCATGCCATGTCCACACCCCACTGACGTGAAAATGAAGCCACTGAGAGATGAAGTGCCCAGTCCCATCCAGGGAGGCGCCAAGGCACCAGGATGGGACTACAGGGGCTCACTGTCCACTCGGTTGCTGCTCGTCCCCATCTTGGCAAGAGAGCCCAAGGCTGGCTCCGAGGGGTTTACTCCTTGAAAGCCACAAGGCTTCTGAAAGCCATCGGTGCTGCTGGCGGGGCTAACCCAGTGCTGTCCCTTCACAGGTCTTCTGGGGTTGGGCTGTCCTTCCTTCCTTCCTTCCTTCCTTCCTTTCTTTCTTTCTTGTACTGGGGATTGAACCCAGGGCTTCTTTCCCACTAAACCACATCCCCAGCCCACCCACTCCCCCCGCCCTTTATTTAAAAATTTATTTGAGACAGTGTCTCACTGAGTCACTTAGGGCCTCACCAATTTGCTGAGGCTGACCCTGAACTTGCCATCCTCCTGCCTTGGCCTCCCGAATTACTGGGATTACAGGTATGCTCCTGTATTTTTATATCTTAATGAAGCTGAGAAGTGCTTGCCATTAAAAAGCAGCCTCGAGGGCCCACTGGGTGCTAAGTGGCAAGAACCGAGCTGGCATCTGGGGCCTTCCCTTGCAGGCCTATGTGCACTGAGCCTGGGGGTGCTGTCCCCACCCACGGCATGCTGAGGGCTGCTTTAAAGATGCCCCTCTTTGCTCTGATAACAGGAAAGAGTTTTCATGAGCTGTCTCTTTTGAAACATAAAGCAGAGATGTCCTTGGGCAGAATTTCAAAGGAAGACGACTTTGGTACCTTCCTATTCAGTGTTACCAAATAAACTCCTGTCACCAGAAGTTCTCCCCTCCCCTCACCCCAAACTGTTCCCTCAGGGTCTGCCTGTGTGACAGAGTCTCCCTGTAACCCCAGGATGATCCTAAGCCTCAGCTTGGCCCAGGACACCTGGACTTGCAACAACCCCTCCGGGCTTCCTGAGGCCCCCAGCTCTCGACGTGCTTCTGGGGGATTAAACGAGATGCTGTATGTGGGGTACTTCAGACTCCACAGAATTCAGTCCTACCTGTGGGGTTTTTTTTTGTTTGTTTGTTTGTTTGTTTTGGTAGTTGTAGATGGACAGAATGCCTTTATTTTATTTATTTATTTTTTATGTGGTGCTGAGGATCAAACCTACAGCTAGGCAAGCGCTCTGCTGCTGAGCCCCAGCCCCAGCCCCTCGACCTTTCTTAAGGAGGTCACACTCCAGGATGACGGAAGACTCTAGTGGGGATTTGGAAGTAGTCCAGGCCTTACAGAAATCCCAGAAATGCAGAGGTCCCCAAATAGACTGACATTTTTGATGTTTGCTGGTAAATGTGACTGGTGCTCTCCTGTGTTGACCATTGGCTTTTGCTGTGATCTATACTCTCCCCTGAAGGTGAAGCTGGAGAGCAGGGGTCCCTCCAGGACAGGGGTCTACCCAGGGCAGCTGGGAGGAAAGACCCTACCTATGGACAACCTGTGCCCCTAGGTGACCCCTGTTGAGCGGCAAGTGCTCCTGGGCAGGAGCTTCTCTGGCCTGATTTAGAGTTTAAGAGGCTAAGCATGAAAAGAGGTGTTCACTTTCTCTGTGGCCATTCTGAGGAAGTTCCGGGCTGAGCATCTGATGGCTGAGTAACAATAGCTCTGCAAACTCCGCCCACCCGGCTAGACAACTGCTCCTGACTGCGTTTTTGCTCCAACCCTCCTCCCAGGTGTGTCTTCCAACGTGGTCCCTATGTACTTAGGGGAGCTGGCCTCTAAAAACCTGCGGGGGGCCCTCGGGGTGGTGCCCCAGCTCTTCATCACTATCGGCATCCTTGTAGCCCAGCTGTTTGGTCTTCGGAATGTCCTCGCCAACGAAGAAGGTGAGCGGGGACCCTGCCCCTCCCCCAACGCCTCCCCTGCCGTGGGTGCCTGCTCAGGCCAGGAAGCGTCTGCAGGCTGGCCTTTTCTCTCTGGACCCTCCGCTACCCTGAGTCTACATTGCTGGTGTGCTGTTTGTCCCTCTGCAGCCCCTGAACAAGTGCTGGTGACAGCTTCCCCTTAGGAGATGGGCAAGGTGGAACAGGAAGGCCAGCTGCTCTTGGCCTGCTCAGAGGCTGTCCATATGGTGGCCAGTGGCCCCACAGTGGCAGCCAGCAGTGTGCCCAGAGCTGGTATTGCTTTCACACCACCCCGCTTTCTTTGTCTTGGGTCTGGAACTTCTGAAAGGAAAACCAGCTTTAATCATCACACCAGTCGAAACAGAGTGCTGGGGGCCAGGAGCCAAGTCTTCCAGAGTACCCCGTACCTTCCTCCAGACAGCCCCGCGCAAGCATGTGCTGTGGTTATACCCATCTTACAGATGTAGAACCCGAGGCTCACAGAGACTGGAAAACTTGCCCAAGGCCTCTGGGGATATAGAGCCAGGAGTCTGTGTTAACCGCCACACCCTCCTGCCTTCCCATCACTCCTACAGTCAGGGCTCCTATGTTGAGGTGCCACACCTTCCTTAGGAACTGAGACCCAACTTGAATGCACTAGGTTCCTGTCCCCAGGAGCTCCCAAACAGCGGGACTTGGAGCAATGTGCAGAGCTCTGTCCTGCGCAGGAAGGAGGGATTGCTTCTGCCCAGGAAGAGGGGCTTCAGAGACAGCCTGGACTAGGGGTCAGTAGGACAGTGTTCCAGACCTGGGCAGAAGAGACAGGAGTACAAAATTCTTGTGTCTTTGGTGAACTGCAAATACTGAGGGGCACGTTGTGCTCCCAGTTCTTACTTTGACTTTCCTGCAGCCTGGGTGTACAGAGGGCAGTGCTTGGCCTTGCCCATCTTAGAATTTCCAGCATGGTTCCTGGCACATAACAGGTACTTCAACTTAACTCCCAAATAACCGTGTGACCTGGGCGAGGGGCCCACACTCTGCAGGCCCCAGTGTTGCCATGGGTACAGCGGGGCTGGTCCTGGAACCTCCCCGGTAAGGACACTGAGAGAAGCAGTGAGTTAACCCGGGACAGGAAGTTAGGCCAGTACCTGACACATAAATGCCCATATGGTCACCTGTTGGAGCCCAGGGGAAAAGCAGGGCATACCCCACTTGGAGAAAGACCTCGAGCTGCTCAGTTCCTTATGTGAATATTTTTATTGTGCAACAGCATGAACAATAAGGAGGAAAAACAAAAATCAAGGAGAAATGAATGAAAATAGAAATCAAATCAAATATCAAACAGAAACCAAGCCCCTGCATGAGAAGGGCAGGAGCCCCCCCAGGCCTGCTGTGCCCCTCACTCATGTCTCCCCACCCCGTAGTCATATCCTGGCCCTCGCCTCCTGTTTCCCCACCTTTGCTAACGATGGGGTTAACCTTACCTGATTCTGAACTTGACGTCAGGACATTACCTTGGCGGAGATGTCGCTCGGCCTGGTGTCCGTTCACGTTGTGGCTGGCTTTGTTTTGTCGGGGTATCAAATTCCCACCACGGTTACCACATCCACTCTGCGTGGACTGTTACAGATCTTGCAGGGTTTCCTGGTTTTGTTTCCATAACCAGTGCTGCTCTGACCATTCCAGCGGTCAGTCCCTGTGATCTGGGCACAAGCTTCTTCATGCACATGCCTGGGTTGGGCTGGTGAGGGCTGGCAAGGTCAGTCAAGTGTGCCTGGCTTCCCGGGCTCCTGACAAGTGTCTTCTGAAGGACGCCATGTGGGCACGGTGACACAGGAGAACACCCATTCGCCTGTGTTCTGCCAGGCACTTGGTACGGTCAGGCCTTTCCCTTTAGCCCACCTGGTAGGTGTGCCGCGGCCACCGTCACTTGGCCATTCTGTAAGTATTCCCTGAGCGTCTGCTGAGAGTCTGCCTTGGGAAGGCCTGTGTCCCCCGCAAGGGTGCCTGGCAGGGGCAGTGCAGGCCTCTGACAAGCCGCTCGCCCCTAGGCTGGCCCATCCTCCTGGCGCTGACCGCGGTCCCGGCCGTGCTGCAGGTCCTGCTGCTCCCCTTCTTTCCCGAGAGCCCCCGGTACCTGCTGATTCAGAAGAAAAACGAAGAAGCTGCCAGAAACGGTAAGGCGCGCTGGCTGGCGGTGGAGGTGGCCGCCCCGCGCCCGCTGCCCCCCGGTGGCCCGACACCTCTGCTGTCCCTCCCGCAGCCCTGCGGCGGGTGCGCGGCTGGGACGACGTGGACGAGGAGGTGGAGGAGATCCGGCGGGAGGACGAGGCGGAGCGGGCGGCGGGCTTCATCTCCGTGTGGAAGCTGTTCCGCCTCAAGTCCCTGCGCTGGCAGCTCATCTCCATCATCACCCTCATGGCCGGCCAGCAGCTGTCCGGCGTGAACGCGGTGGGTGCCACCGGGCCGGCGCGGGCGGCGGGGGCCGGGCACAAGCCACCTGCCCGCAGGTCCCTGAGGCCCGCCCGCCGTCCCCTTCCAGATCTACTACTACGCGGACCAGATCTACCTGAGCGCCGGCGTGGAGGCCAACGACGTCCAGTACGTGACGGCCGGCACTGGGGCCGTCAACGTGTTCATGACCTTATGCACTGTGAGTGTCCCCGGGAGCTGAGGCCCCATTGGCCACCAAGGACGCAGGGACATCTGGAGAGCACCCCTTCCAACGGAGGAGGGAGCCGGGACCTGAGGGGCCATCATGCCCCTTGGGTCCTTGCGCCCAGCCCCTGATGTCTCCAGCTCCAGTGGAGACCCCCAAAGATGGAGGCCCAAACCCCACCACTCCAGAAGCTCCCAGTGTGTCGGGTGGCTCCGCTCCAACTCTTACAGTGGGGACCCAGAGCTGTACTGGGCCACAACATGGCAAGAACAGAGAGAGCCCCTGACTGGGCATCATGGTGGCCCTGCAAAAGTCCATGGCTCACGGCTCTCCACCATCTCTGGATGGGCGCCAGGCCTCTGTGCAGGCAGAATCTCTTGATTGCATCGAGGTCCCCGGCACCCAGTGGTTGGGGGGGGGGGGGTCCTAAGGCCTAGGGCTGCAGGGTTAAGAGGCCCTTGAAGTAATGTCTCCTTAGAGGACGGACAGCCAGGGCCCAGTGACACAGGCAGACCTCCCGCTGGGCACACAAGGGCACGTGATTATCAAGTGTGCACGTGGGTGGGCACCCATCCCTCCCAGCCTCTCGGAAGAGGGTATGCGGGATGGCAAGGCTTTCCCACAGTGGCAGCTCCAAGCAGGGGTGCGGCCAGGCCAGGAAAGCACCTGGTGGCAGCTCCAGAGCCCACTTCCTCCCTCCTCCAAACCCCCCTCCAGGTGTTCGTGGTGGAGCTCTGGGGAAGGAGGCGTCTGCTGCTCCTGGGCTTCTCCACCTGCTTCATGGCCTGCGCTGTGCTGACCGTGGCTCTGGCACTGCAGGTAAGGAAGGGGACTGAGCTGTGCTGGCCCTGATTCGTATTGAGAGGACATGTTGTAAGGACAAGGCACAAGAGTGAATTTGTTGGCCCATCAGACATCTGGGGACCTCATGTCCCCCACCAGCGACCGACAGCCCCCTCTATGCTCACTCTTCAAAGCTCATTGAAGTGGCATTGTGGAACAAGTGCCATCCCTGCACCTGGGCAGAGTGGCTAAAGTCCCCCAGGTCCCTGTCCCAACTGGTCTTTGCTTTGCCAGGTGCTAACCAGCTCTGTTTTGTCCCCACAGGACACCGTCTCCTGGATGCCCTATATCAGCATTGCCTGCATCATCATCTATGTCATAGGACATGCCGTTGGGCCCAGTATGTGCCCCAGAGATGACCTCATGGTTTCAGTGCCCTGTCCCCGCCTGCCGACTTGAGCTTCTGGCTTGAGCTTCCCCTGGAGGCCCAGGGAGAGCTCCTGTCCTTTTCCTCTTGCACAGGGCTTGGGTGGGGCATAACTTGAGTAAAAACATCAAAGCTGTGATACAGGTGGCCAACCTGTGATCCTGACATGGGCCACTGGCTGGCTGCTCTCGCAGGATGTCACCCGTTGTGCCAGACATCCTTGTGAACTCCCATTTGCCTCCTCACACTGCCACTTCAGAAGCCCCCATGTCCTGGAGATACCCCATTGTCCCTAGAGCCAGGTGCCCAGGTCACCAGCACATCCAAGGACTCAAGGGCCCTTTGTGGCTGCTCTGCCTTCGGGGGAGACAACTCCCCTTGCTTCCCCCCCCCCAGGTCCCATCCCTGCGCTGATCATCACTGAGATCTTCCTGCAGTCCTCCAGGCCAGCTGCCTTCATGATCGGGGGCAGTGTCCACTGGCTGTCCAACTTCACTGTGGGCTTGGTCTTCCCCTTCATTCAAGTGAGTGGGACCCGGGGCCCCAGCACCCCCACACCCCGACAGTGGAGCGAGGACTCGGTACAGCCTCATCTGCCTGTCCCCACAGGTGGGCCTTGGTGCTTACAGCTTCATCATCTTTGCCATAATATGTCTCCTCACCACCATCTACACCTTCCTGATCATCCCCGAGACCAAGTCCAAGACCTTCATCGAGATCAATCAGATCTTCGCCAATTTGAACAAGGTGTCGGGAATCCACCCGGAGAAGGAGGAGCTGAAAACCTTTCCATCGGACACTTCAAGGCAGCAGTGAAGAGGAGCCCGTGGAGCAGGTCTGCGTGGAGCCTCCTCCCAGGACTTTCCTCTGACTTCTGTTTGCCTGTGACATCCAGAAATGGAACGAGCCTGGTGTGGAACGCAGGTCTCAGGCTGACCTCCCCGCTCAGCAGGACAGTCCAGGGGCCTCCATGCTGTTCTCCCCCCGGGTCACCTCTACCCAGCCCTGTGTCAGCACACCTGCTGGGTCAGCTGCTGTGGGGCTCTTGGTGACACAGCTTTTCTAACAAAAATAGGTACTACAGGGACAGATGGGAGGAATCCAATTTTGTCAGTGAAACTCTCTTCTGTGGCCCCACGGACCTCCTGGGGCCACCAGCACTGTGGAAAGCCGAATTCATCCTCTGACCCCACCCTTCTCCTGACTTGCAAAGAGTGGTATCAAGAATAATGACTTAGAGAAAGCTGGAGAAGGGTCCCTGGGGATATATTACCTGAGTTCAAATTGATGATCCTAAATTATATTGCTAGGGGAAATGGAATTGCTTCTGTATAGTTAATAAAACCGATCTGATAACTTTTCACCAAGAATGCACCCAATTCTCCATGAGCAGGTCAGAGCAGGAGGGCTGCTCCCTGCTCCCTGGGCTGTGCTGGATGTCAGCCCTCGAGGGGGGGTGTCTGGAGTGGACAAGGCATGCAAACCTCTTCTGCTGAAAGAACAGCAAAATGAGATGTTAAATTTAAGGTTGGGAAAGGCACCTGATCCCCAGGTTGATGGTGAATACCAAGGGGCCTAAAGGCGGGACTGCAGGAGTGGGGAACCAGGAAGAAGCAGGTGCCCCCACACCAACATGGCAGCACTGGAGACTTTTCTTAAGAGACGTGAATAATCAAGAGGCGTGTGCGAGTGTGTGTGTTGGTCTGTGCATGTGTGTAAGGAGGGTAGGTACAAAATACAGAGGGAAACTGTCCATGTGGGAAGGAAGGCATGGATGGCCTAGGGCACGATGTGACATCTCCTGGAATAAGGGTGGCAGAGGCCAGGGCTGCAGGGGACAACAGTGGGAGCCAAGAGAAACTTTTGTGGGTGTGGAATGGGGATTGCACCAGCAATGAGTCCAACAGGGAAGCACAGCGAGGCGTAGGGGAAGTACAAGGCACAGGGTCGTGGTTGAACCATCCTTGGCCTTCCACAGCAGAGCACAGAACCAGCAAAGATGGAGGCCCTGCACACAAGCAGTGGTGGGGCCCAAGCCAGGGCTCGAGGGACTGTGGCACTGTTGTGAACTCACCCTCGAGCAGCCCAGGAGGTTCCTGATCCTGCACACCTACTCCCCAGGTCCAGACCTTGGCTCTGCCCCTTACTAATTGTGCAACGCAGGCCAGTCACTTAGCTATTCTGTACTCAGCTGAAAATTGAACTGATAATAAATGTCTCTCACTATGATGGCAAAACCAGACCTGGTTGTAAAATGAAATCACTAAAGCATTATGGTGAAAACTAATGCCTGGGGTGGAGCCAGTTGCCTTCCCCTCTGTCAGCCTTTCTTCGGGAGCCCTAATTAACCACGGGCCCTTACCTTTCAGACTGTAAACCACTGGCCTCGGAGTCTGACCCTCTTGAAGGGTAAACACCCCTGTGCCAGGCTTCCAAGGCTAGAGACTTAACAGATGCCTGTGAAAAGAGGCATCTCATCTACTTCTGTAAGCATGCTTTTTGTTGGAGACCCTGCACAAGGCCTTCAGCCACTAGGTTAGGATTTTTTTAAATGTTTTTTTTTAGTTGTTGATGGACCTTTATTTTATTCACTTATTTATATGTGGTGCTGAGAATCAAACCCAGTGCCTCACACCCATGAGGCAAGTGCTCTATCACTGAGTCACAACCTCAGCCCAGGATTTTTTTTTTTTTAAAAGAAGAAAAAAGCCCCAAAGATAGGATGGGTCTAAGATGATGCCAAATAACCTATAAGTGTTGTGAGAAACTGTGGATCAGGCTCAGAATTTGGAGTTTGTTCTCCTCTGGGCCCACCGGCGTAAATAAAGTGTGGAGACTTCCCCGAGTGCTGCTTCTCGACTGGTCTGTTTCCCTCAACAACGTGGCTGTCGTGAGAATTAAATGACTCCACGTGTTCACAGTGTTCAGACCTACGGCATGTATCACTCTTAGGTATTTTTAAGTACCTAAATGGGAATGAGCATTATTATATTTTTTGATATATTAGGGACTGAACTCAGGCCCTGTAGCATGCTAGACAAGTGCTCTACCACTGGGCACCCCAGTCCTTCACTGTTTTTATTTGAGACAGGGCCTCACTAAGTTGCTCAGGCTGGCCTCAAACATGTGATCCTCCTGTCTAAGCCTCCTGAGTGGCTGGGATTATAAACACACACACTACTGCACCCAGCAGGATGAATCTTAGGACAAATAGCCCATTAGTAAAATACCACGAGAGACCACCATCCACCCCTACTTCAGTGGAACAGCTTCGTGGTAGGCGGCAGGTACTGGAAGCCGTCTCACCATTGGAGGGGGCGGGGGAAGAAAAGCATGCAAGGGAGTCTGGAACAATCCCCGCGGCAACAGGTCAGACTTGGGGGCTTTGGTGTGAGATCGTGTGCAGCTTAACGTAGACAAGGAAGTTACACGTGGAAATATCTAGAGATCTGAGTATCTGCAGAGGTGAGTGAATTACGCGCCAGGAGAGAGATCTGGGAGCAGAGAAGGGAGATGGGGAATCAGAAAGGATACACAGGATGTCACCAGTGGGGGAAGCGGATGACGGGGTGTTCCAGTGGAGGGGAGCTGAGCCTGGAAGCCGAGTCACGAGACCCGGGGCCACTCTGGCTCTGGACTTAATCACAAGATTATCCCAGTGTGCCTGGCAGGGAAGAGGTGGGGTCCAGCAAAGCCGGCCGTGGTCAGGCTGAAGGAAGGGGCACTTGAGAGCCAACCAGTGAGATTTGGGAACCACTTGGCCATCAGAAGCAAGGAATCTGGTGTCCCCACAGGTCTATAATGGGGTCAATGGGGAATGGTTTGGGGTCTTGGAGGCAGGTTTTGGGAGAAGACGATACAATTTTTGGACATGCTGAGAAGAAACAGCTCATAGCATGTGTCTAAAGAGAAGCTGGCCATGCGGCCTGGAGCGCGAGAGTAGATTCTGGGGGCACCCCAGCCGTTTGCCAGCACCTACTGTGTGCCAGGCACTGTTCCAGGTTGCAGGTGCAGTGGGGCATGCCTGTAACCCCAGGGACTCCAGAGGTTGAGGCAGGAAGATGGCCAGTTGGAGGCCAGAGGGACTCTGTCTTAAAAAATAAAAAGAACTGGGCATACATCTCAAGGGTAGTGCACCCCTGGGTTTAATTCCCAGTACCACTAAAAAAAGAAAAGAGAGAAAAGATTGAAGGCTCATCTACAATCAAAATGAGAAAAGGACACTTTAAAAGAAAGGGATCTTGCTACCTAGGAAGGATGTAGTCACAGGTTAAATGCCAGCCCTTTACGTTGGACGGATTTTCCTTTGTGCAGCCTGAGGACACTGTGCTGCTTCCAGGGGGAGGGGACATCAGGAGCAGTGGGCAGTGACTATTTCCGTTCTGGAAGGGCCTGTGGGATGCGGCCGTTAGTGAGACAGTGGAGCCGTCTCCACATCTCTGCTGCGCCGTCATCTGGACCAAGGTCTGTCCCTCGGTGCCTGAAGAGTGAGGATTGAGGCCACGGAGCGCACGTCCCGCTCCCTCCTGCGCACAGGCCAGGCGGTGGTTTCTCTCCTCCACACACAGCTCCTCTTCTCCCCCTGCCATCCGCTGAGACTGCGCCTGTCCTCCCACATTCTGCTCGGCCCTGGGACACCAAGGGATGCCCACTGTCACTGACAGCGTGACCAGCAAGATAAACACAACCGGCCTCCCGAAGCTCAACCAGACCGTCCAGGGAAACCCAGCCAGGCGTCCTGCTCTTGCAGGGTCAGCTGAGACCCCCGCGGTCTGGCCAGAAATGCGGCCTCACTATGCGAAGGCCATGCATCGGCCAGTGAAGGCCGGCAGTGCTTCAAGGTGTGCTGAGTGGGCTCTTGAACAGGAAGCCCGGACACCTGCCTGACGGCACTGTTCTTTGCACATAAGAGGTTTGGGGTGGCTGGGGGCACAAAGGGATGGTGGGTCCCAGGTATCTTACATCTCTTTTCTTTTTTGGGGTGGGGGGTGCTGGGGATTAAACTCAGGGGCACTGAGCCACATCCCCAGCCCTATTTTGTATTTTATTCAGAGACAAGGTCTCACTGAGTTGCTTAGCACCTTGCTTTTGCTGAGGCTGGATTTGAACCCACAGTCCTCCTGCCTCAGCCTCCCAAGCTGCTGGGATTTTAGGCATGTGCCACCACACTGGAAAGGTACCTTACTTTTCTTAAGTTTCCTGGATAAGATGAATGGGCTTCCTCTACCATGTGATCCCACCGTGATGTGCTGCCTCGACACAGGCTCAAAAGCAACAGGGTCAACCACCATGGACTGAAATCTCCAAAGCTCTGAATCAAAATAAACCTTTCCTCTTTTTAAGATGATTATTTCAAGTGTTTTGTTGTAGTAATGGAAAACTAACACAAGTATTAAGTAAGTCAAATATAATATGTGTGTATGTGTGTGTGTGTGTGTGTATATATATATATATGTGTGTGTGTGTGTGTGTGTGTCTAGGGATTGAACTCAGTGTTTTCTACCACTGAGTTACATCCCTTGTACTCCCCACCTTTTTTTGGTACTAGGGATGGAACCCCGGGGCACTCTATCACTAAGCTACACTCCCAGCCCCCCCACCAACTTTCTTTTATTTTTTGAGACAGTGTCTTACTAAATTGCTGAGATTAGCCTTAAATTTGCAATTCTGCTCAGCTTCTCTAGGAGGTGGAATTGTAGGCCTGCCGGGTTTTTTTTGAGACAAGGCCTTGCTAAGTTGCCCAAACTGGCCTTGAACTTGGAATCCTCCTCCATGCTCAAAACTCCTCGGTTTTGTCTTACCCCAAAACGCAGAATTCGCCCCAATACATCGGAAGAAGCCTCTGTAGAGAAACCACACAGGAGGAGCCCCGAGGTGCAGCCATGGCCTGACTTGGTTTCTGAAACTCCTCATTTCTAGAGATAACATTGTCCTCCTTTGGGCCACTTGGGAGCTTCTGGTTGGGGCTCAGCGGATGCAAAGACTGAATTCCCGCTGCTGCGTGTCACTGGCTACATCAACACATATTTTATCAACCCTCCAAGGAGAAAAGACTCCTGGGGAAAGTCATCAGGGTTCAGAGGACAAAAGTCATAAAGCCAGGCCGATCCAGAGGACAGGTGACACAGCAGGCTTGTCAGGCTCCAGTGGAGAGCAGGGCTCGGGTGTCACCTGGGAGGCAGCACACCTGTCCTCCAACCTAAACAAGCATGGAGAGCACGGGGTCAGGGACGAGGACCCCTCCGCCCACCCCACCCAGGGAGGGGGTAAGTGTCCAAGCACTGTCCTTGTCCCTTTCCCAAAAAGGGTGGGGATCTTGGAGGGAGGTGAAGACCCTGGAAATACTTCTAGCAGGGAGGGTCAGGGGTTGCCTGCCCAAAGAGACAGTGCAGGGAGGCGGCCACCCCGAGGCCCCCTGCTCAGACACAAGCACAGTGGGACGAGTCCAGCTCCCGAGGTTCAGGAAGACTGGACGGTGCTGGACATGCCCCCTCCTCACACGCAAGTCCTGCTCCCCACCCTCAGGGAGGTGGCCTCTGAAGAATGCCCGGATCCGGCCCCTCTCCTTCTGCCTGGTACTGGACTCAGGGCTGTGGGCAGTCAGGCAGCTGGTGGCACTAGAGCGGGGAGGTGCACACACCATGGAGTGGACAGTTGGTCCAGGACCCTGGTTTCTTGGAGCTCTGAGAGACAGTCACAGACATGGCCTCAGATCCCCTGCCCACTCCTTGGACTTTGACCCTCAGGCCATGCGCCCGCCCACACCCCCAGCTACTCTGGAGGTGACAGCCGCCCTGGAAACTGTGCCACAGGCTCCGGAGATGCCTCGATGTCCTGAGGGCCTGTTCTGGAGCCAAAACCGAGCAGGTGGCCCCAGGGCCCGCCTAGGCTCCCTCTGTCTGGAAGGCTAGTCCTGTTGCTGACCCCCGGGATCAACCCAGGTCTCTGCTCAGCAGGCACCTCTCAAAGAGGCCGTCCCTGTCCAGCTGCTGAACAGGGCCCCAGCCCATGACTCTACCCCAGCCCCTGCTCTGTAATCCTCACAGCCTGTCACTGTCGGGAATTCACGCATGGTCACCTTCTCTTTTCTGTCCTTCGTTCCTCACCTCCTTAGAAAGGGAGCTTCCCCGGAGCAGGGCCTCCCTGCAGCACCCATACGTCATCCCCTGGGCTGGCCCAGGGCGAGCCAGCAGATGCTGAGCTACGTCTTCAGGGGGGAGACGAATGCCTGCTGGGGGGAGCAAGGGACGAGGCCTCAGATCTCTGAGGAGCCCCAGCTGGGACCCCCTCCCCCACCAGCCACCTCCTCCCACTTCCTAGGCATGGCCCGCATCCCCTAACCCCACCTCTGGTCCGAGGTGGAGGGAAGTAGAGGCCACACCTTCCTCATGCCCACCCCACAGAGGCCTGGTGGTCCCCAGGAACAAGCCACAGTCCCTGACCTTGGGCCTCGTCCCCCACAGCGGCTGCAGCCCACGCTGGTGCTGGCCACGCTGAGTGCAGCCTTCGGCTCCGCCTTCCAGTACGGCTACAACATCGCCGTGGTCAACACGCCCCACCAGGTGGGCACCAGGTGGGCACCGGGCGGGAGGGGGGTGGCAGGGTGAGCAGGCCCGTGAGTGGGAGATGGGAGACAGCGGCCATCTGTGACTGTGTGACAGTTCCTCCCAGGACTGTCATCCTTCTAGGCATACTAGGATCCGGGGGACCTGGATTATCCCCCTAGTCTCCTTGGGTCTCAGCTCCACTGCCCTCACCCCGGAAGGCCACTGGTAGATGGCAAAGGTAACGGGTCAAGAACTGAACTCCGGCATTCAGAGACTGAGATTGGAGCCAGGAGAAGCACAAGAAAAGGAGAGAAGGTCCTCGTCCTGGGGACGAGAACCTGAGGGCAGGTGTCCCTACAGCTGGGCAAGGCAGAGGACGAGAACCGGCCCTGGACTTTGACCTTGTGGAGGGCACGGGTGCACTCAGGGTGGCCAGAGAGCCACAGAGATGAGAGCCTGGCACAAAAACCTGGGTGGTGTGGGCTCAGGAGGCAACAGTGGGGTGAGGCGCAGGCGGTGAGAACAGCACTTTGGAAGGGGTTTTGCTGGACGGGAGGGAGAGGCAGAGAGGAAGCTGGGTGGCGGGTGACGGCGGGGTTTCTGCAGGGCAGGAGTCACATTTGTATACTGATGGGGCATATTGTGGAGAGGGGAGACCAGGCCTGCACAGATGGGGACTGTTGCAGAAAAGACACCCCCGAAGGAGTAGAGGGGACAGGGTCCAGCACCTCAGGAGGGAGAGCAGGTAGACTTACTGTTCGGCCAGTACGTGAGTTCTGCAGGGTTTGGGTTTTTTTTTGTTTTTGTTTTTGATCGATGTCATTAAAAGCCTGATACAGCAGCGTGTACTGGTAGTCTTAGCTCCTAGGGAGTCTGAGGTAGGAGAATCACAAGTTTGAGGCCACCTGAGGACCTTAGCAAGACCCTGTCTCAAAGTAACATAGAAGTGACTGGGGGGTGGGCGGTGGCCAAGGTAGAGCCCTGGGTTCAATCCCCTGGACCAACAAGAAAAAAAAAAATCAGACTGGGGGTGGGGCTCAGTGTAGAGAGCTTACCCAGCACATGGGAGGCCCTGGGTTCCATTCCCAGCATGAATTTTGAAAAATCAAGATCATAAATGTAGCTGCTGCTCTGTAAGTGGTTCTACGGTATCTACATGTGTGTGTGTGTAGGAATTACTTACAAGTAGATATTACATATATATATAGAGAGATTGGTTTATTTATGGATATTACCATTGATGGAACATTTTTTCTGTTCTGCAGCCCTGGGGATTGAACCCAGGGCCTTTCACGTGCTAAGCGAGTACTGCACCCCTGGCGCTGGGTCACCTTTTCTGAGTCACTTTATTGCAATAAATGCTCACAAATTCTTCCTGTCACTGAAGAGATGAGGGCTTAAGCTGGTTATCCCATTTGCCCAAAGCCACATAATTAGTTGGCATATTTTCTATGTTGTCTCTGGCAGAGTAAGGCTCTGAAAAATGGGTTGTTTATAGTGAATTTTAACAATATTGCATGCGATCTGGTTTCTCATCTCACTCCATCGCACAGAAGATCATTTTCTTCTCACCAGCAGAGAATCACTGAGTGTCCTGCAGACTTGGCAGACACATCCCTCTTTGCGATGACAAGGGGCAGCTGAGAATGCTCAGGGCGTTCTTTCTCTTGAGTTGCATATTGGGCTGTGGGCGGGTCGTGTTTTTCAGGTCTTCAAGTCGTTTTATAATGAAACCTACTTTGAGCGACATGGAACATTCATGGATGAGAAGGTCCTGCTGCTCCTGTGGTCCTGCACTGTGTCCATGTTTCCTCTGGGCGGCTTGTTGGGGTCTTTGGTGGTTGGCCTGCTGGTTGACAGGTGTGGCAGGTAAATAGAGGGTATGCTGTCCTACATGAAATCCAGGTCAGCAGCCCCCACTGTCTCCTGGTGACTGTGCACCTGGGAGGGACACCATATGACCCTAAAGATCCAGAGGTCAGAAACCACGTCTCCCCTTTGCCATGGACGTCGGACTCACAGTCAGTGCCTGGACTTCTCTGGAATCTCTTCCCCAGGCCCTGGCGGGGGCACAGCCTCCCCCGTCACTCGCCCCAGAGGCGCTGCCACCTTTGAGAGCAAAGTTCCCCTTGGTACTCAGCTTGGGCCTCGTCAGCACTTCCAGTAGGAGTTGGATAAGTGCTACTTGGCTGGGTCTCACCCCGCACTCCGGTGACCGTGGCCCCAGGTCTAACAGGCGCAGCTCTCTCTGCATGGCCTGGCCATGTGCTGTCCTGACACCTGGCGTCAGGCTGTGTCATCCCACGTGCCAGGGCCTCAGGTCTCACTGGGAAATGGAGACTCAGTCTTTGCCCTTTGCTCAGACTCACTCCCCTGCTTGCCCAAGCCCAGGTGCTGCACAGACCCCGCTGCACAGATAAGGGGACACACAGGTCAAGGTCCCCAGGAAGGAGGAGCAGGAGCCGGGTCATGGGTCGGGGTGAGGGGTGGAGGCACTGCATGTGCTCAGGCCTGCTCCTTGGAACTCACAGCTGCACTTGGACTTGATGTGCCAAGTAGGCGGTGTGGGGGAGGGAGAGGAACACCCTACAATGAAAACTAACACACACAAACAAAAACAGAAAGAAGAGAAAACGGCGGTGCTGTTTCAGGCATAAAAGAAAATATTGTTGGTTGGCAATTATCTGTCTCTGAAGGCAGGACCCAGGGGCCTCCCCTGCAAATAGTCAATGAACAATTACTCGCCCTTCCTGTGCCCTTCAGTGAAGAGCGCACTCAGTGAATTCCAGGTGCGCCATAGTCCAGGAGGCCTTGCAACTCAGACTGGGCTGTTCTCAGCCACCCCAAGAGCGGCTGGACTGTTTTGGAAGCCCAGGCTTGCCCTCCACTTCCTTGTCTGGACCTCCAAGTCAAGACACCTGGGCAGTGGAGGAGACTTGGAGAGGACCTCACCTCTGCAGAGGAGATTTTGCAGATGAGGAGCCCTAGCCTGGAGGTGGGGTGGAGCTAGCCTTGTGAGTGGGGTCCTGACCCCCAGAGTCCCCAGAGGCCAGCAGGCTCCTGGTGGCCAGGAAGGGAGGGAGTAGAAGGAAGGTGGGGCCAGGGTAGACTATTTGTTCTCCTTGAGCTTCTGGGAGCTCTAGGGGGTGCTCTCTTGGTGCTGGGACAGTCCCAGGGAGTGAAAAGTGGCTAAGGAATTCAGCCTGCACACTGCAGATCCCCAAGAGTCCTCAGCATTGACTGTTGCAGGGACCTCATCAGCCCTGCTCCCAGGGCAGAGCCACGGCCCCTTGGCTGCTTCACTCAGGGGCCTGTATAGATCAGGGCCCTGAAAGGCAGCAGCAGAGTGTGGGAAATGACAAAGGCTAGGCAGAGTCCCTCCAGTCCTGAAGAGGAGAGGGGAGGAAGCCGCTAACACCTCTGGAGGCAGACAGAGAAGGAAACGGAAGACAGCCCCCAGTGCCAGGCCAGCCGGCCAGCACCCAGCCAGGGAGCACGTGTCCTTCCCTCTGGTCACTGCCTTGCACTGGCAAAACTGGAACCCCAGGCAAGGGACAGAGGACCCGGACCCTTGGTGCAAGTCTGAGACATGGAGCAGAGTCAAGAAGATGGGATGGGTGGCAGGGGCCTGCAGGGTACATCCCGCTGAGCACTCATTTTCAGATGCTGTCTCCCTCCATGTCACAGGCTGGTGGCTTTCAGCCTTAGAAGGGCTTTAGAGATCATCCAGTCCTACTCTGCACCCCACCTGCTGTGGGAATCTCCCATCCAACACTCCTGTCAATCATCGCTTCTGGTCTAGGAACCACCAGCAACAACTTGAATTCCACCAGAGACAGGAAGCTCCCCTCTCCTGGGGCAGCTTATTCCTTCCCAGGAGCTATGATGGTCAGAGCGCGCCCCACCCCCACTGACCCCACATCCTCTTTCCTGGGAGTTTGTCCTTGCCTCACCTTCCTTCCCCTCTGACTTAGTCAGTACAAGCTGTTGTGACAAATTACACAGGGAAACTGAAACAACAGACATTGATTTCCCAAGGTCTAAAAGCTGCAAGTCCAAGCTCAAGGTGCCAGCCGAGAACCTGCTTCCTGGATGGCACAAGTCTGCGTTCCTTCTGTGTCCTCACAGGAGGGGGGAGAGAGAGAGAATGGAATGAGCGAGCCTGCCTGTCTCTTGCCCCCTCCCCCACCCCCACAGATGGAACCCAGGCCCCTAGACCCCAGATACACTAGGCAAGCCCCTGAGCTACGCTCTCCCAGCCCTGATGGCCTAATCCCATTGCCAGAGCTCCCCTCATGACTTAATCACCCCCACTTTGGGAGTGAAAGGCTGCAACACGAATTTGGAGAACCCTTGAGTCCACTGTCCCACCCATCAGCCTGTTCTCAGGTGCATTCCCTGCCTCTGTAGTGATGGCCCGCAACGCAGAAGCTGGTGTCCAGAGCTCCTGGCGTGACCATCCCTGCCCTCTGGGCACTGCTGTCTTGCAGAAAGGGAACGCTGCTGATCAACAACATCTTCGCCATCCTCCCCGCCATCCTGATGGGAGTCAGCAAAGTGGCCCAGGCCTTTGAGCTGATCATCTTCTCTCGAGTGCTGGTGGGAGTCTGTGCAGGTACCTGGGATGGTGGCCTCAGCCCCAAGTGGGATTCAGTGCACCTGTCAGGGGAAGGGCTCTGAGACAACACCATGGGCCAAGGCTGGGTGCAGCGGGTCTGGGTCTCACTGGCTCTATCTGCCTCTTTCCCCTTTTGGGGCAAACGTCAGGCTTTCTAGGTCCTTTCGTTTATTTAACAAAATCTTCTCTAGGGGAGGATCGTTAGAAACACCATTTACTATGAGATACAAATGAGGGTTTATAAGGCATCTCCCAAGGAAGATGTACAGTTTAAACCAAAGACAGGGATTTCAAGCAAAATAAATGCAAAATGTGGAGTCTCAGTCACCAGTTGACAAGGTTTCTTAACTATAGTAATGCTGTTACAAGTGTGTGTGTGTGTGTGTGTGTGTGATTTAGAAATATCAGAAAATAAATAAAAGCAAAAGTTATATCTCAATTCCACATGAAGATAAATCCTAGGTAAAGGTAAGAGTTACCTATTAACCCTGGGAACACACAGAGGCCTAGACTTCTCCCCTCTAACAGGAGGCCCAGCTGGGCAGCTATACCGCTATATCCTAGCAATGTCCCCAGAGGGGGTGAAGAATTCTGGGGGGATTTTGATATAAGTCTAAACCAAATAGTCAAGGTTGGCTTATTTGCTGGGTACAGTGGTGCGTGCCTATAATCCCAGCTAGAGAGAAAAAAAGAGAGGGAGGGAGAGAGGGAGGGAGGGAAGAAAGGGGAGAGAGGGGGAGGGAGAGAGAGAGAGAGAGAGAGAGAGAGAGAGAGAGAGAGAGAGAGAGANGTCTGTAGGCAAGCTCACTACCGAAGAGCACTTTTGTAAATGCAGCTTATCAGGCAGGAGGGATTCCGGTTTTCAATTACTCTCTGAAATGACAATATTGCCAACAAACACCAAAACTGGCCTATTTCCAGCTCAGTCACAGAGGCGCTGCCACCTGTCCAGGGCTCCCGCATCTCTGGAGGGTGGGCACTGGTCTTGGCCTGCCTTGATTTTCACTTTGCCTGAACCAGGCATCTCCTACAGTGCTCTTCCCATGTACCTGGGAGAACTGGCTCCCAAGAATCTGAGAGGCACCCTGGGAACGATGACGGAGGTGTTCGTCATCACTGGAATCTTCCTGGCGCAGGTCTTCAGCCTGCAGGCCGTCCTGGGCAACCCCACAGGTAACTCGCAGCAAAAGTCAGAGCCAGGGCCTCAAGCGTGCGGAGCCCAACTCACGGAGCAAGTCAGGGGAGGCCTGGAAGGTGACCCTTGGGTCGGTCAATTACAGCCAGTGGACCCAGATGACCACCTGGGCAGTGTCCGTGGGCAATGGAGACAGGCTGTGCTTGGGAATGAGAGGAGAGACGCAGAGACCAGCCAGAGTCTTGCTATTAAAGGAAGGAGAAAACCTGAGAGGCAACTGGGAGGGGAAGCTTGGTGGAGAGAAGAGATTTGTTTTCAAGCTGGGAAAAATATCAGCATATTTGGCTGCTATAGGAATAATGCAGCAGGGAGGGACATGGATGCAGGGTGCTCAGTGTGCAGCCCCCATTACCGTGACATGCATGAAGGTGGCACCTGTAGATATTTTCTTCTGGTGGCTTCTATTTTCTCAACAAGGTCATTACCTGAGTGTGACCATGGGGGAACATGGCTAAAGTCAGAGAAGGAAAAAAGTATGAAACAGTCAATGGGGAGGGTAGACCAGAGAACAGACCAATAAACTTGGCTAGAAGTGTTAGACTTGGCAAGACAGTGTTAGCAGCCCCCAGAACACAGTGGAGTCTCTTTAAAAGCTTTTTGAATGACCCAGATCAAACAAGAGCCACACTTTTTTTTCCCCCCAGTACTGGGGATTGAACTCAGGGCCTCACACATGCTAAGCAAGTACTCTACCACTGAGCTACACCCTCAGTCCATGAATCTATGCTTTGTATTTTCCATGATATCTTGAAGGTATTCGACTAAGAAGTCAGTGGGGGGACCCATACAGGATCATTAGCAGTGATTCCCAAACCACTGCCCCACAGCTGAAAATTAAACATTAATTAGAGTGGTGGCACAGGCCTGCAATCCCAGCAGCTCTGGAGGCTGAGGAAGGAAGATCACAAGTTCAAGGCAGCCTGGGCAACTTAGCAATTTTTTTTTCTTAATGTTAAAAAGAGCTAGAGATTTAGCTCCAGTGGTGGAGTGCCCCTTGGGTTCAATCCCCAATACTGCAGGGAAAAATATCAATTAAGCCTCATCCCCAGATTTAAATGGACACCATGCTGGCTACTTGTCCTGGCCCTGGAGTGGCCACTCCTGACTTTATCAGTAGTGTTATCACTATCTTTATCTTACTGTTAAGAAAACAAAACTCACACACATCAGAGGCAGCCCCCCAGGAGGCATCGAGGACCCTACCCACATCTTAGATCTCAGTACCCCTGCCTGGACCCAAACCCTGGGCAAGGGGCAGGCACAGCTCTGAGTCTGTCCACTCCCCAGCCCCAGCCTCCAGGGACCTAGAGATCATGCGGCTTCCAGCCTAAAGTTAGGGAAATGATGCAGATCCATTTCTCTAGGGCTCACATTTTCAGATCATATTCTAGAACTAAGATGATTTCTAGGATGGTTGGAATGAATAAAACTCAAGTTTTTTTTTTTTTTTTTCAATTGCGATTGTTTTCTCCATTCTTAATATGGAACCCCTTTGTGGGTGGGCCCGTGGCAGCCACCTCTTGGCAAGGACTTGCCCCCGGTCCTTGCTTCTCAGTGGGCAGAGGCCACTCAGAGTCCAGATGTGGCCTGAGGCCGGCTGGGACTGCTGGAGGCCCTGTGGCCCCCGGGGTGGCCTGGTCGAGCGTCACTTCCTTTCAGGCTGGCCTGTGCTCTTGGCTCTCACGGGGGTCCCCGCGCTGATCCAGCTCCTCTCCCTGCCCTTCTTCCCCGAGAGCCCCCGCTACACCCTGATTCAGAGAGGAGACGAGGAGACCGCGCGGCAAGGTACAGAGGCGAGAGGCTGCTCCCCTTTCCCTTCCTGCCCCACGCCCCCCAAAATGCCCTCCCCGTCAGCTCAAAGCGCTCAGCTGGGAACACCGTCAGGGTCACAGTCAGGGTCACAGATCCCGAGCCCCGTGCAGGGTGGCTACTGGGGCGCGGCCACCATGCTGGGGACCTGATTGGGTGCCAAGCGGCGAGCCCAGAGTGGGCCGCGTGGGGACGTCCCGCGCTCCCGAAGCCTGGCGCGCCGCGCACGTGGTGGGGCCGCTCTGCTCCGCAGCTCTGGGGAGGCTGAGAGGTCGCGCCGCCGACGTGGAGGCCGAGATGGAGGACATGCGAGCGGAGGAGCGCGAGGAGCGCGCGGCGGGCCGCCTGTCTGTGCTCAACCTCTTCACCTTCCGGGCCCTGCGCTGGCAGCTCATCACCATCCTCGTGCTCATGGCCGGCCAGCAGCTGTCCGGGATCAACGCGGTGCGCGGGCACGTGGAAAGCGGGGCGGTCCGGCGGGGAGGGGTCTGCAGCCTGCTCCAGGGGCTTCCGGCCCTTGAAAGCCATTTGAGTCACGGAACAAGCACGAGTGGCTTTGTTATTGCCACGTGCAAAGCTCAGCTCTGCCTCCCAGATGGATGGACGGAGGACTTAACGAGCAAAACCCGGGCAGACACGTCCAGCTCTGGGAGGGACAGCCGCACTCGGTCACCAGGGCTTGTTTCTTTTGCAAGTAACAAGACCCCCTTAGAAAGAGATAAAGCAAAATCAGACTTCATTTACAGCAGGTGGCGCCACTAAAGAAGGCCAGCCAGGCCGCAGGGCCCCAGGAGCAGCCCTGGAGCGAGAACAGCAGCCATCTTTTAATTTCCCCTCTCCCCATGGGCTGCTGCTTTATTTTTCTCTTTTCTATAGAACATTTTTCTTTGCTTCTCAGTCCCTAAGAGAAAATTCTCCTACCAGTAATTCTTTCCCTTCCTTTTTAAAAAATATTTTTTATACTTTTATTTACTTTTATGTGGTGCTGGGGACGGAACCCAAAGCCTCACGTGTGCTAGGCAAGCGCTCTACCACTGAGCCACAACCCCAGCCCAGTTCTTTCCTTCTGTGGAAGAGATCAGCCAGACAGAGCCAGAGCCCTGCCCCCACTCTCAGCATGCAGCCTAGGGTAGGTGGTGGATCCAGGCTGGCTCAGAGCAGCCTGGAAGCCACTCAGCTCTAACCATGTGGCATCATGGGGACATGCTTCTTTTGCTGTAGGTGTATTTATTGATGATGCGGAGGGAAGGGCAGAGATCTGAAGAGGGTCACTTCTAGAACCACCATCAAGGTTGAGTGGGACACTCAGTTGATGTTCAAAGGAAGTGTCACTGGTCCTTTGGGATTCGAGGTGTTCAGCAAATGATCTTGGGAGTAGACAGCACAAACGGGAGCCACCAAGTGGGGACCAACATGAGTGTCTTTGGAAGTTTCCTTTGTGCCAACAACCTGGGGGCTTTATGGACATGTGTCTCCCACTCAGCCACAGACAAGCTGAACTTACAGTTGGCTTGGCCCCAAATAAGAGATGAATCACTGTATGTGGTCTGAGCTTATAGACTAGCAAAGGAACATGGGGAGAAGTGCTTAGAGGTCCTTGTGGTCCACTCCCATTTTATAGTTGCAGAATCTGGGCTCAGAAAAGGGTTTGGCCAGCCTCCATTCCAGGAGTCCTATCTCCATCCCCACGGGCTGTCTCCTTCCTGTCCCCAACCCAGGCTTTCAGGACTGTTTATTGTTTGAGGCCAGAAGGTGAAGCCCGGGGCCTGGGTCCCAGGCCTCTCCCCTCAACCCTGAGTTTGTGTTTTAGATCAACTACTACGCAGACACCATCTATATATCTGCTGGCGTGGAGCCTGCTCACTCCCAGTACATAACCGTGGGCGCCGGCATTGTCAATATGGTGATGACCATCATCTCGGTGAGTGACAGGGAGTGACCTCCCCACTGCAGGGTGTCCAAGCAGTGCCCCCCAGCCGACAGGCGCCCCACCAGGGCCAGAAAAGTTCTGGTGACCCACGTCACATATTAACTACCTGTGTGACCTTGACCAGGCAACCCAAACCTGCTATTCTCATTTGGTGTTTGTTGGCAATATTGTCATTTCAGAGAGTAATTGAAAACCGGAATCCCTCCTGCCTGATAAGCTGCATTTACAAAAGTGCTCTTCGGTAGTGAGCTTGCCTACAGACACAGGATCTAGGTTGGATCTCCAGCCCCAAAACAAACAACAAAAAGGGAAAGGACCAAAGTGCCCTCACTCAAATAGAGGATGGTGACGGTCCTTAACCTAGACCAATCCCTGATGGGTTTATTCCTATTTCTTCAGTTGTTTTTAGAAAGTTATTTATTACGTAGCTGTATTTCAGCTCAGGTAGTTTAAGTCCCAGTCAATCTCAGGGGATGTAGACTGGCAGGAGGGAGAAGTTCAGGAGCACAGGAAGTGAGGCTGGCAGGAGGACGAGTCCCCAAATCCCCTGCCCTGGTTCAGCTCCAGGCCCTGCATGGTCAGCAGAGGGGCCACCACTGCCAATCAGGGAGGCCAGACAGGAGCACAGTGGCGGTCCTAGTCTCCAACCGAAGAAGTTAGAAAGGTCAGCTTCAGATTCTGTGCCTAGTTCCCAAACACTGCCCTCCAGGGTTTCTCCTGGCTCGGGTTTCTCCAGCAGGGTGATGGGGAGAAGGTCCTAGTCAGGGCTCTTTATCTAGAGGATGCAGGATAGAGCTTGCCCCAGAGGGAAAAGGGAGGGAACAGGGAAGGGCTTCTGTCCGCACACCTCCCCCTGCCCCTGTAATTCTCGGTGGAGAGCAGAGGGGTGCATCCTCCAGGAACCAAGTGGGAGGGGCAGCGCCTCCAGAGCAGCAAGGGCCCAGGGGTCAAGACATCAAGCAGGGAACCGAGGTCCACTCCACGGGGTCTGCAGAGGGGTCCAGGGCGGGAGGGGAACGCACAGGGGTCAGCCAGCATTCCAGCCGCAGGCGGCGGGGTGGAGAGGAGGGCTGCACTGGGAGGTGCCGGGTTTCTGTTCTCGTGACTAAAAGGCTCAGGGGTCACTCTAGTTAAACAGGGCTAACCGAGCTGCACGAAATAACCACACAAGAGACACAAATACCTTTTTCTTTGGGGTCGCTGTGACGGCTCCTCTGACCTTAAGGGTCTGCAGAAAGAGAGCAAGAGCATGCGCTGACCCCTTTTATTGAGGAGAAGCTGTTCAAATGAGGCGAGGGGGCAGGTTTCAGGGGCTGAGTCTATCTTCATGATGTCCACTGTCAGCAGGTTGACTGACACCTGGGTAGGCCACACCCAAGGGCACAGTAAGAGGAGGGGACACACACAAGGCCCTTCCATGGAAGATTCTATCCTAAACAGGGCAAGGGGTTAGATTACAAAGGAACAGGTGAGCGTAGCTTCACCCATTTCTGTGACTGGGCGCCTCAGCACCCAGCTGGGGAGTGTAACTCAGTCACCCGTAAGGTTGGCCTCCCACAGGAGGGTTGGGGTCAGCTCCAAGGGACTCTGGGCGTCCCTCACTGCGCTTCCCTTGCAGGCCGTCACCGTGGAGCGGCTGGGGAGGCGGCCCCTCCTGCTGGCCGGCTACGGTATCTGCGGCTCCGCCTGCCTGGTGCTGACCCTGGCGCTCCTCTTCCAGGTCTGGCGGGTGGGGGACCAGGGCGCGGGTGGGAGGTCGGGCAGCTCGGCCCCTCCCACCGCTCGGCGCGCTCAGGGACAAGGACTGTGTACAGCCCCCTCCTGAGATGAAGTTCAGGACGATCGATCGCTCCTGGCATCCGACCCCAAAACTAGCAACTCCACAGGTGTCCTCACTCAGGAGGACAATTTACAGTCCAGCGTGTGTTTCTGTTCGTAAGGGCCCGCGCAGGGCCCGGGAAACACCCGCCAACCAGGACGCAATCGAGGAAGCCATCCCGTCCACGGGCAGCGCCGGGTCGGGATGAGCCCGCTGGGCTCCACGTGGACACCGGGCAGGAGAGAAAAGAAGCCCCACCAGAGCAGGGACAGCACCCAGGACAAACCAGAGGCCCAGCGGGAGGGAACGCGGAAGTAGGACCAGTCCCAGGCTCACTGCGCTGAAGGCTGCCCGGGGCACCCAGGGCAGAGCGCCTGTCCCCGAGTCCTGCCAGCGAGAGGAGCTATGTCCTCTCTGGAGCTCAGAGTAGCCTGGGGACCAGATTCGCTGAACCTTGAGAGGACACAGTCACAGGGAGGGCTCTAAAATACTCCGGGATGACTCCACAGCAAGAGTAAAACACAGCCCTGGTTTGGGAACACATCCTTCAGTTTGTGATTCTCTCAGAATACATTTTTTATCTGTTTTCTATAGAACTTACAGAAAACAGTTATAGCTGGTATGATAGCTCACGCTGCAACCCCAGCAATTTAGGAGACTGAGGCAGGAGGATTGCAATTGGAGGTTAGCCTCAGTGAGGCCCTAAGCAACTTAGCAAGATCCTGTCTCAACATAAAAAATAAAAAGGGCTGGGGATGTAACTCCATGGTTAAGCACCCCTGGGTTCAATTCACAGTACCAAAAAAAAAAAAAAAAAAATAGCATGACCACAATACAAAATGATTTAAAAACCATCAGATGGTCACTCTCACTGGCCTCTTGGCCACTGTTGTTTCTGCAGTAACCTTGCCACTGCACTAACCCTTTTCAAATTAAAATACAGAGTTGGAACTCTTGTCCTCTGTGACCAGGAGAAGGTATGGAATAAGGAGATTATTCCGTAATTCAGAGGCAAAGTTTTTGTTCTTTTCCTCCTTTTCCACATCATCCTCTCTGTAATAATTTCCTCACTCAGAGGAGTGTTAATGTTTGTGACGTGGGCTGGGGAGGGGCTCATGGTGCAGCGCTTACCTAGCACGCGTGAGGTTCTGGGTTGGATCCTCAGCACCACATAAAAAATAAATAAAGTTATTATGTCCATCTATTTTTAAAAATTTTTTAGTTGTCAATGGACCTTCATTTTATTTATTTATATGTGGTGCTGAGAATCGAACCCAGGGCCTCACACACGACAGGCAAGCCCCTGCCACTGAGCCCGACCCCAGCCCTCCTTCTAGGGTTTTATTTGTAAAGTGCCAAGAGTGGTGCTCGGCACAAAAGCTCATCAAAGGCAGGTTGTGCCTCCGGTGC
Source organism: Marmota marmota marmota (assembly GCF_001458135.2). Taxonomy (NCBI): domain Eukaryota; kingdom Metazoa; phylum Chordata; class Mammalia; order Rodentia; family Sciuridae; genus Marmota; species Marmota marmota. Next base: position 2,882,358 of record NW_026000102.1, read on the forward strand.
CATCACTCAGGAGAGGTTTGGGCAGCTTCTGGAGCCAGAATGTCCCACACCTGTCCTTGTTCTTGCCTCAGAACCCTTGAGGGCTCTGTGGGGCCCAGGGTTCCAGGCGTGATGACTCCCTGTGGCAGGAGGGTGGGAACACAGGTGCTTATTTGCAGCAAGGGTTCTTGGCCCGAGGCCCAGATGGCCCGCCTTTCCCCACAGAGCACAGTCCCTGAGCTGTCCTACCTGGGTGTCATCTGCATCCTCACCTACATCGCGGGACATTCCATCGGGCCCAGTGAGTACCTGCAGTTCCTCCGCCCCCACCCCCTCTGGCAATGGAGCCGGTGCTCACTAATTACTTGCTGAATGAAGAGCGTCCTCGGTTCACAATATTTGTGCTATTCCCTCCACCACGCCCCTCCGTTCCTGTCCAGTCCACCCATTCTAAAAGGCCCCCATTCCAGTTCAAGTTTATTCATTCAGCAAACATTTTCCAGTGTCAACAGTATCACACTCAGACCAGTGCCTCATTAGTGTGCGGCTCCCAGAGGTACCCAGACCCAGGTCCAGACCCAACAAGGAGAGGAGCCCGTGCAGAGGGGACTCATACCAGCCAGATCCCAGGGCACCCTGACTTGTCCAAACCCTCCATATGCCATTGGCCTCCAAGCCCACCCACAGTCACCTCTCTTTGCTCCCTGCTGACCTCCAGCTGCTGAGCTGCTGTAACCCCACATCTGCGGGACAAGAGCTTCAGGCCTCCATATGGTAGCCATGGAGCCTCCAAGCTCCGTCCCTGTGTGCCCTCCTGAGAATCGAGCCTGAGGAAATTTGCCTCCTAAGACCCTAGTGACGTGCCCCATGGGGTCTTCATTTGGGAAGAACCATCCATAAACCAAAATGCAGACGCTGTGTGTTCAGGGATCACCTGGACACACACATCCAGGGAGGCCCCACCTAGGCTGTCCGAGCCTCGCCCTGGAGATGCAGACAGCAGCGGGGCCCACACGGGGGTGTGTCAGTGGGCCGTTTGGCAGGAACCCCCCCCCACCCCACCTTGGTGCATCTCAAAGGTAGAGAGGGCGCCTAGTGGGGGAGGTACTGGTGTGTGTAGCCCACCTTGGCTCCAGGTCCTTCTGCCCCTCCCTGCCCAGGGTAGCCATAGGTGCCAGCCATGGGAGACCAGCTTAGGGCTGCCTGGCATTTGAGCAGGGTCCTGACAGATAACACCCTCACCTGCACCCACAGTGGGCAGCAGAGCCCCAAGGAAGGGCCCCTGGCAGGAGTTCTGTACCTAAGTCCCAAGAGCAGCTTTGTTCTGGGGCTTTGAATTCTCTCCTGGTCTGTCCCCTGAGACTGCATCTTCAGCGGGACCATTCCTTCTCCCGGCTCCCCCAACGGGGACACTAGTTGGAAGAGGACAGAATCCTACGCCTTGTGTGTGCAGAGCTGCAGGTTTCCATACAGCACATGAACAGATAGGCAGTAGGTCTGTGATACCAAATTTTCATGGACTTGGTGATTAGGAGAAAATACGGGACAAAGCTCTGTAGGGGGGTAATGATGAACAGGACTGAGAAAAAGACTTGGACAAGGAAAAGGGTGGCCAGCAGATGCGGCCATTCCCATACGCGCCACAGGAGGGCAGCACTAGGGAGCCCAGGCGCTCTGGAGCGCACCTGCTCCTCCTCCGGGCCAGGGACGTCCAGAGGAGCCCGATGCAGAGCAAGGGCTTTGAGAGAATGGGGCACCTGGGAGGGGAAGGCACGGACTCACGAGTCTCTGCTCCCAAGAAGCCTTCTGTCCACTGCACTGTTGCCAGCCTTGGCTGGGCACCGTTGGCTTCTGTGCTCTCCTCTTTGGGCAAAGGTGGGGTCCTTTCTGCTCCCCAACCCAGCACGGGCTGCCCACACAGGGGCCTGAGGTCGAGGCGAGGCCAGGCTGTGTCCCGCAGGCCCTCGGGGCCCTCTGAGCCCTTCTCCCCTGCGCCCACCCACCCCTCCAGGCCCCGTCCCCTCGGTGGTGAGGATGGAGATCTTCCTGCAGTCCTCCCGGCCGGCTGCGCTCACGGTGGACGGGGCTGTGCACTGGCTCACCAACTTCATCGTGGGCTTGGTATTCCCGTCGGTCCAGGTGAGCGGCCCCTCCTGCCCATGTCCAAGCCACCCTGTCCCCCCCAGGGGTCAGCAGGGGCACCAGTGAGTAGGCAGAGGTTCCTCTTCTACCAAGAACACCTGCCCATTCCACAAGGCGGAGGCAGCTCTCAGAGCCTCACGGGAGACACCCATGTGGGCCGGCTCTAAACATGCCCATGTCCCCAAGCCAGGATTTCAGAGGGGACGCCCATACACAGCTTGGGAAGGGTCCATTGCTTAGGGTCCCTGGTGGGTGAAGTCCAGAGGCAATGGACAGGGGGCTCCTTCCTCTGCTTCCCAAGATGTGCACCAGCTCTACATCCCAGCACAGGAGGGGCCCAGAGACCATGAAGTCACTGTTGCCCACAGGCTAAGGTCTCCTCTCCAATGTCAGGAGGGACCCTGCTTTCTAGCTCTTTCACTCCTCTAAGAGCAAACAAAATGGCCCTGAGGAAACTGCCTTTTTACTCAGAGGGCCTGAGCAGGCCTGTCCCCCTCCCGCTCCACCCCCTCCATCTTCTTGGTCTCTTGGTCCAGGAGGCCATCGGTGCCTACAGCTTCCTGGTCTTTGCTGGCCTCTGCCTCCTCACTGTGGTTTACACCTATGTGGTCATTCCTGAGACCAAGGGGAGAACATTTGTGGAGATAAACCATATCTTTGCCAAGAGGAATGGAGTGGAGATTCCAGAGATCAAAGAAGAAGTAACTGGGGTTGGCCCTCACATACCCTCTGTGCCTGCCAAGGAGACCGCCCTTTAGTGGCTCTGCATGTCACCCACGTGCCCGTATTCTAGGCTTCCTTCTCTGAGAAAGGGGTCTCCCTGCCCCAGGCCCCTGGAGAGGCTGAGTGGCTCTTTGTGCTCCCAGTGCAACTGGATGACTTTGGAAAGCACGGTCCTCGTTTAGTTAAGAAGTGGTCAGCTTCCAAAGCTAATGCTGGGAGCAGGGACGTATGGCAATGGGCGGGAATGTGAAGACTGGTAAGATTCAATTCTCTGGGTCTACATTGGTGCGAAAACGTAAATGATATACGAATGGATTTTTTTTTAAGTAAAGCTTTGCAAGTCCAATGTAGTAGTCAGCTTCATACTACTGTAACAGAATGCCCAAGGCAATTAGCTTGTAAAGAGAATAGGTTGGGGCTGGGGTGTAGCTCCATGGTGGAGCGATTTCCGAGCATGCGGGAGACCCTGGGTTCAATTGCTAGTCCTGCAAAAAGAAAGGGAGGAGCTTTATTTTGGCGTACAACTCTGGAGGTTCCAGTCCGAGAAACATTCCCGTGACTTTGGGCCTCTGACAAGGGTGACATGGCACGTCATCGTGGGAGCATGTGATAGAGCAACAGGATCCAGGAGGCTGAACAAGGCTGAGTCTGGGGTCCCATAGTCTCCTTCCAGACCCCCCAGTAACCTAAAGACCTCCCTCACCCCACCCCCACACCTCTGTCTTTGAAAGTCACTAGCTGGTCACCAGCTCCCACCCAGGTTGGCATGGGGGAGAATTAGGCTGCATCTTTGAACACAGGAGTGTCAAAGAATTCGCCTGACAGTTTAAAACCGCCACAAGATCTTTCTTTCGATCCAAACTTTTTCACCTATTCTAGTCTGCGTTAGTCAACTTTCTGTCCCTGTGACTAAATACCCAAGACAAACAACTTAAAAGTCAGAAAGGTTTATTGGGTCATGGTTTCAGAAGCTTCGGTCCACAGTGTGCTGGCTCCAGGGCTTTGGGAACTGTGGCAAGGCAGCCCCTCATTGTGGGGAGCATTGTAGGGTACATGTGCTCACCTCCTGGTGACCAGGAAGCACGGAGAGAAAGAAGAGACTGGGGACCCAATGTCCCCTTCAAGGGCACATCTCAATGACCTTCCTTCCTCGAGGCCCCACCTTGTGAGGCTCCACCATCTCCCAGGAGAAACATGGGCTGGGGACGAAGCCTTCACAGTGAACCTCTGGGGTGTTTACGGTTCAAACCGTAACATAGTCTGTGGCCATAAGTCACTCACCTCCCTCACCTCCGTTTTCCACGCCTCTAACTCGAGCTTGCGTCCTCTGTACCAGGTGCGAATGCTCCTGCCAACGTCGGGGGAGGTTTCAGGATTTCTGTTAAAATGCATGCCCATTCCAGAGCCCTCCGTGGGTCCTCTCCTCCTGTGGATCCGCACAGCGCGGGGCCCAGGACTGAGTCTTCAGAAGGTCCAAGTAGCTCTGCTGTGTCCATCACTTGCCCCCGCTGCTGTGACAAAATGTCTGAGGTTAAACAACTTGTGAGAAGGGAAGGTTTGTTTTGGCTCATGGTTTCAAAGGTTTCAGTCCATGGTCAGTTGGCTCGCTGCTTTGGGGCGGTGGGAGGCAGCATATTGTGACGGGGAGCACATGGGGGCCATCACGGGGGCCAGAAATCAAAGACAGAGACAGGAGGGCCAGGGTCTCCATAAGTCCTTGAAGGGCACACCCCAAATGACCTAACTCCCTCCAAGTAGGCCCCGCCTCTTAAAGGCTCCTCCACTTCCTGATAGCGTCCTGCTGGGGACCAAGCCTTTTACTAATGAGCAGTGGGGAAATCTCAGATTCAGCCATACCCCAGTATCTCATTCAGGGATTCCAGGAGCACACGGGGCTCTTCCCCAGCAGGACTCCTCCTCCTAAATCCTATGCCCCATTCAAGGTCTTCTCCACCAGCCTCTCCCGTGGTCTGTAGATGGGCCTCCCCTAGAGGGGAAATCCAGTCTCGTAGGACTGGATCCTGTGGATGGTTCAGAAGCAAAACAACCACACACCACTACTACTGGCTGGGTGAGTCCAGGGTCATCCAAATACATTTGCCACTCCCTGGAGAAATAGAGAAGACGTCTGGCGGCCTCTGGTGGATGCGATGGAGGAGAATCCAGTACAAAGTAGAATCAGTACCGTGGCAGGATAATGAGGGGGTGTGATGGACAACTGTGTGTGGTTCTGGGACTGGAACCCAGGGTCTGGGGCAGCACAGGAAAGTGCTCTCCCACTGAGCCACGCCCCCGGCCCCATTGGGAGCAATTTTATGCCAATAAATCTGACAAATGAAATGAAACGGACAACCTTTTTGAAAAGCAAAAGGTGCCAAAGTCCACTCAATAAGAAGTAGATAAAATGGCTAGTCCTGAATCAATGAAAGAAATTGAATTGTTTATAAATAAGCTTCCTAGGAGGTGAAAGAAAACAGCAGGCCCAAATGATGTCACTGGTTAATTCTACCAAAACTTTCAGGGAAAAAAAAAAATGATACAAATGGGATGCAAATTTCCCCAGAAAATTGCAGAGGAAGGAGTACTTCCCAATCGCTCCGTGAAGCTAGCATTCCTCAACACCAAAACCAGACTAAAGATGTTGTAAGAAAACCACAGATGTGCATCCCTCGTGAGCATAGGTACAAAATAATGTCTATGCAGAGACTTGTACAGTGTCCCCGGCAGCCTCGTCTGTCACAGCCAAAACACTGGACACAATGCAAAACACACCAAGGTCAACAAATGTACCACAGAACTGCACTCAGCCCCAACTGGGCGTGAACCACTGGCTCACGCTACGGTGTGGACGAACCTCACAGTGATCACGTGGAGTGCAAGGAGTCAGACCAAAAAATAAAATAAAAATAAAAAACCTGCATATCGTATTATTCCAATTATATGAAATTCCAAAAAAAAAAATGCAAACTGATCTGCAGAGTCAGGAAACGCTCATTGGATTGAGTGCAGTGACAATTCCAAGGACCTATATGTATGTCCAAACATCAAGTTGTGTATTTTGAATGAGAAATGATTAATAAAAAATATTTTAATGTGCTTTTTGTCCGTCCCCCTGCAGCGCTGGGGTTGATAACCACCCTCTTGTTTCCCAACAAGAGGCAAGACACTACCACTAAGCTCCACCCCTGGCCCAACTAAAAATATTTTTTNGTCTAACAGGCGCAGCTCTCTCTGCATGGCCTGGCCATGTGCTGTCCTGACACCTGGCGTCAGGCTGTGTCATCCCACGTGCCAGGGCCTCAGGTCTCACTGGGAAATGGAGACTCAGTCTTTGCCCTTTGCTCAGACTCACTCCCCTGCTTGCCCAAGCCCAGGTGCTGCACAGACCCCGCTGCACAGATAAGGGGACACACAGGTCAAGGTCCCCAGGAAGGAGGAGCAGGAGCCGGGTCATGGGTCGGGGTGAGGGGTGGAGGCACTGCATGTGCTCAGGCCTGCTCCTTGGAACTCACAGCTGCACTTGGACTTGATGTGCCAAGTAGGCGGTGTGGGGGAGGGAGAGGAACACCCTACAATGAAAACTAACACACACAAACAAAAACAGAAAGAAGAGAAAACGGCGGTGCTGTTTCAGGCATAAAAGAAAATATTGTTGGTTGGCAATTATCTGTCTCTGAAGGCAGGACCCAGGGGCCTCCCCTGTAAATAGTCAATGAACAATTACTCGTCCTTCCTGTGCCCTTCAGTGAAGAGCACACTCAGTGAATTCCAGGTGCGCCATAGTCCAGGAGGCCTTGCAACTCAGACTGGGCTGTTCTCAGCTACCCCAAGAGCGGCTGGACTGTTTGGAAGCCCAGGCTTGCCCTCCACTTCCTTGTCTGGACCCCCAAGCCAAGGCACCTGGGCGGTGGAGGAGACTTGGAGAGGACCTCACCTCTGCAGAGGAGATTTTGCAGATGAGGAGCCCTAGCCTGGAGGTGGGGTGGAGCTGGCCTTGTGAGTGGGGTCCTGACCCCCAGAGTCCCCTGAGGCCGGCAGGCTCCTGATGGCCGGGAAGGGAAGGGGTAGGGGCCTCTGGGCAGGCTGGTTGCTCAGTTAGTGAGAATTGGGCTCTGGGGGTGGCCAGGGTGGACATAGGCTCCCCTGAAGGTGAATGTAATGCCAGGTGCACCCACTGCCGGCTACTCAGAAACCAGTCCCTTATGTCATCTTGCTGCCGGAATCCTCAGTGCAGCCCAGGGGACGCACCCTGAGCCCTCAGAGCCCGATCAGTACTTTTAGGGGACCCCCGTCTTCTGACTTAGAGTCCCCTGTTGCCTGGTGGGAACAGTTTTTCAGATACCTCCCCCACCTCTTCACGAGACCATAGATGCCAACATTGGATGAGCCCGCCACCCCTTCTTACCCTGTCTCCGTAGGATCCCTCATTCGACAGTCCCAGGGCCTCCCCGCAGCCTCTGCCTGAAAGCCTCCACGGACGGGCACAGCCCCTCCCCTCCGAGAGGCCTGGGAGGCGGCCAGCGGGCTCTCACTGCTCCTTCTGCCTGGAGCAAGTTACTTCTCTTCTCGGCCTCATTCTCCAACTGGAGAAATGGGGCAATAGCGGTAATCTCAGCACTTTCCTGGTGGGACTGTTGACAGGAGAAACCATCCCAGTGGGTTCGAGGCCCCTGCTCAGGGCCTCAATGTGCCTGGCTGACCCGGGCAGCACTGGCCTCCCTCTTCATTATCCTTACAGTTATTCCTGGAGCCGCCTAAGGCTGTCCAACCGGAACCTAGGACAGGCCAGAGTGCTATGCACCCACACCCCACAGCAGCCCTGCACCCCAGCCGGTGAGAATGGGGTGCGAATGCCCCAGCGCCCTCACCCTCGAGCGGGATCAACCTGAGGCTGCTGCCCAGTTTGGGGCTAGCGCCCTGCAGCCCTCGTGGAAGCTCGGCAGCCCCTTGCACGGGGCCCGTGGTCCGCTGCCTTCCCTTCCCCTCCTCTCCACGCCCTGGCCAGCATTTCCTCCACCTCCCCGCCAACCACCTGCCCTCGAGTCTGTTTCTGAAGGTCCCAGACCAAGCGGCAGGTGGAGCGCTCTGCCCTGAGCCGGGGAGCCCAGGTGTTCTCCTGGTTGGCCATCACCGCAGCCGGGCCACGTGGGGGGACCCTAACTCCACCTGGACTGCCCCAAACCCGCCTCCTCACTCCAGCGTTTGTCCCCTTTCACGACGTCCCTTTCCCAGATGTCTCTCCGGTGCCTCAGGGAGGATGGACTGGGACATCCCACTACCCCTTGTCGTTCAGTTTATCTGGCTTTTTATTTTTAATGATTTTTTAATTTTTTTTAGCTGTAGATGGACACACAACCTTTATTTTATTTATTTTTATGTGGTGCTGAGGATCGAGCCCAGCACCTCGCACATGCTAGGCAAGCGCTCCACTGCTGAGCCACAACCCCAGCCCCTTGTCTGGCTTTTGATGTCCAGAGACTCTGCATCCCAGCACCTTCCGCCCCAGAGTCTGGCCCTCGGCTGTGCCCTGAGGAAGGGGCCTGCTGATCAATAACCTCCTCCCCACCCCCACCTGCTCATCATCACGGGAGCCTGGATGGGCTGGGCCCTTGGACTGGGGATCGACCCTGGAGCAATGTACCTGCCGGGCAGGTGGCAGGTAGCCAGAGGGAACTCCCGGGCTCTGTGCTCATGCCAGGTCAGTGCCCTTCGGTCTCTGAGAGGCAGGTCCACATCCTGAGCCACACTGGAAATGGAGAGACTCGGAGTCGGGCCCCTGGTGAGCTTCTGGACATTACAGTTAGCTTCTTGGCTCCCCTGTGGGGGACAGAATGTGACCAATGAGTCCCACAGGCCATATCTTGTTCCCCTTTCCCACCTGTTCCCACCCCTGTTTCCTAGTCTCTGACCTCGGAGGCCCAGTCTCCGCCACCCCTTAGACACATCCCTTTAACAAAAGTCCGCTCCCAGCAGTGGGACTTCAGGGGGAATCGCCTTATCAATGTTTGCTGGGCCTTCTCTCCTCCTTTGTTGAAATATCTTAAATTATGACATCGTGAGATTTCATGCCTAGATATCTTATTATGGATCTTTTTAAATATCATCATGCTTTTAGATAGTATCTTTATTTCACATACCAAGATTTTACATCATTCCTTAATGTCTACCGTAGACTCCTTCCATATTCAAATAGCTGCAACTGCCCCAAATAGTTCTGGGGTTGCTCTGTCAGGCACCAGGAGGTGCTGTTGGGGTCTTTGTTTAGTTTCCTGGTGTGTGTGTGTGTGTGTCCCTTAATGAGCAGCCCTGGGAATCTGGACCCACAGCCAGGGTAGGGCCAGCAGGTGCCATGAGGGGGAGGCCACCTGACTCCGTCAGACCCAAGACCCGGCTCTGGGGCTTCTGGTACCTCCTTGGTGGCCTGGACTCTCCCTGAGCTCCCTTTGCTGAAGGGCTCTCTTCAGGGCCCACCTTCAGTGGGGTCTCTGTGCCAGGGGAGTGGTCACCTGAGACAAGGACAGCAGAGAGGACAGAGAGGGGCTGGCCAGCTCTGGCGATGTGGTTGGTGCGGTGGAATCAGCTGTCTGCAGACTTCTCCTGGACATTCGGGTGTGGTGCCCAGGTGAAGCCCTGTGCTCTCAGGGTCCTCTCAGGTTCCACCCATGACCCACAGGAGCCCACTCTGCTGTCAGGCCCCTGGGGGACTCTGGTAGAGACACCAGTGGGGTAAACGCCTCAGCATGACATTTGGAAGAAGCTGGAGGCTCAAACCCCAAACTTCAGCTCAGCTCCCTGATGGAGCTTCTTTCCAGCTGTACCCCCAGCAGTGCCCCCTCCTCTTGCCAGGCCATATCCAGGTTTCCGAGTCTCCATGAGGGAGTGGTGGGAGCCCAGGACTTGGAGATAGGTCCTGGTTGCCACAGTCTGGCTGGGCACAATTCAGGAGCCACTTGTCAAAGGAAACGAACTTTATTTTTAGATCCACACACGCCACACCACACAGCTCCTCAAGAGAAACCCTCAGAGCCCAACTGCCACCACCGGCTTCCCACAAGCCTCTCCACCTCCCACCATCCTCCTGCTCTTGAGGCCGATTGGCTGGGTCGCATGGGCAGAGCCAAAAAAAGTCCCCCAATGAGCAGCTCCGTGGTCTGAAAGGGCGGGGAAACAGCCCAATGAGCATCATGGCAGAGGAGCCAATCAGTTGGCAGCTAGAAGTTGCTGGGGCCGCTGTGAGCCAATCATCAGCTGGCAGCTGGAAGTTTGCTGGGGCCCCTTCAGCTGTGGCTCTCAACACCTGGTGCCCCACAGTGAGGCTGTGCCCCAGTGTTCTCATTCCTGGCGGTGACATGAACATGACAAAGCCCGGCCCTCCAGCCACCCTGCTTGGCCGGAGCCTCCAACAAAATAAAAGATGCCCATGTCTTAGCTGGGATTGTGCGTGTGTGAAGAGCAGGTCTCAGAGGCCAGAGGGGAATTCCCGTGGAAGTCAAGGGCAGAAGCTGAGCCCAGTCCAGCGGTCACCAGCCAGCACCCTCAGCCTCACTGACCTCCCTCTCAGAGGCCCCGGGGTCCTCTGCTCCTCTCCATCCCCTGTATCCCTCTCTCTGGACAGCAGCCGTCCCTGCAGGGCTCAGCCTCCACTCCCCAGCTGCACTTGGGTGAGGTGCGAGGTCTCCAGGTGCCCATCCAGGCCTCCTGTGCAGCTGTGGCACTCAGCTGTCACCCACTCAGGCCTGGGAGGGCGTCTGAGCAATGGCTGGTCTCTCCTCCTGTCATCTGGGGGGAGCAGAGACTGGGCATCTGTCATCCAGGTGTCAAGCAGCCCCTGGAGGTAACAGGGAATAAAACCTGGGCAACCCGCATCCCCCTGGAACAGTCCAGGACACGGCCTTGGCTCTCGGCTTCTATAGACCCAGGCCTGGACCAGGAGCCCTCAAGGTCCTGCCGTCCTCACGGTGGCCACCAGGGGGCAGCACCTTCCCCGCAGAGGCAGGCAGCTCTGCTCACCCTCCACCCTGTCCACCCAGGACCTCCCTTGTTCTAGCTGCTAATAAAACCGCAGCAACACAGAAAGCCCCACAGAATCCCCCGCACGGTTGCCAGGAGCACCCCAGAGAGCACCGCCAGGGTGATAAGGGGCGTCCAGTTCCTGTTGAAACCGCAGGTCCTGCTGAGGAGTCCTCTGCTGTCCCTGGACAGTTCCTCTTTGCCCTTGAGGGGCAGTGGTCAGGTGGCCTTCCTCCGCTAACTGGGTGAGGCTGGGCTCCTGCCTTCTTGGCACAGGCTCACCAGCCGCGGGGGGGGGGGGGGGCATTTTGGGAAAACAAAGTCGGCCTCAGCGAGTTCATTTAAGATGTGATCATGACCTCCAGATGGTTGTCACGGAAGCCTCTTCATTTTTTCTGGGGTGGTTATCTGTTTTGAAACTAAACTCAGCCAAATTCCTACTCTGAGCTGTTTTGTAAGAGCGAAAAGTTGAAATCATAAGTTAACAGTCTGTAATAATAACACAGCTCAACCATGGTATTTACAGTTTCCATAAAAGAAGTTACAAAAATGTGAACTTGTAATTAGAAGGTTTCGTTTTCTTTATTTTATTTGTTTATTAGCTACACATGACATTACAATGATCTCGGCAATTCATACATTTGAATCATTGGGGTATAATTTCTCATTTTTCTGATTGTACAGATTGCAGAATCACACTGGTCATAGAGTTTTCACCTTTCAATACTTTTCACTTTAACATTTCAATAAAATGAAAAAAAGAACTGATATAACTTACTACGAAAAAATATCGAAAACTTTTAATGCTGAAATTTTCCAGATATTTTTCTTTCCTGTTATTATTTGTGTCATATTTGTTGTTTTTATGGATTCAATGCTAGATCATCGGGGTGGGCTTCATGATCAACCGGCCCCCACCCTATTTAAACCCCTGCTGTGGAAACTTCTAGATATCCTGATATGAGTACACAGGAGCACACACGGTATGCCTGTCTTCGTCTCCAAACTACTTTGCTGTGGTTAGACAACATGTCCAACTTTTTCTACATCAAAACTGAGCAAGTTTAATTGGTTAAAATTAAATTTTACTGATCTCTCTCTCTTTTTTTTTTTTTTTTTTTTAGAAACAGAATTTTGGGTCTGGGGTCGTGGCTCAGTAGTAGAGCACTTGCCTAGCACATGTGAGCCACTGGGTTCAAGTCTTAGTACCACATAAAAATAAATAAAATAAAGGTCCATTGACAACCAAAAAAATTAATAAAAACAGAATTTTATTCTAATTTTCCTCTCAAGTATAGTAGTTTGGACAATCCATTCCTTCCTGACTGCCCCCTGGTATCCGGGGGTGAAGGGGAGGAGGGCCTCTCTTTGTTTCATTCCACTGACCCAAGGGGCCTCCAGAGGGACGGCAGGGGCAGGCACAAGGCCCTGCTCCCCAGGGCGGCAGGATGGTGGCCTGCGTGGCTACCAGCCACCTCCCTAAAAAGACCCCACTCTGGCTCAGACCCTTCCTTCCAGTGATAAGAGGGGCTGCTGGCCACACTGCTCCTGGAGACAGCCAGGGTCATCTCCATCTCTGGGGTAAAACAGAAGATGGTCTGGTGGCCTTTGTGGTGACGTGGGTGGGGAGGTGCAGCCAGAAGGGGCGGAGTTGGTCGGCGCCCTACGCTCAGTGCAGAGAAGAGCACAGGTCGAGGCCCTGGGGCAGGAACACATTGGTATTTGTGGGGTTTTCGTCTGTGTACATTTACTGAGAACACATGTGGCATGTCCGAGGAACATTACAGACAGAATTCAATGAGCAAGAGGGGAGAGGGAAGAGCTGATCCTCCGAAAATAGCCAGGGGTCAAATGACGTAGCCCACAGTAGAGCTCTGCAATTTGTTCCATGTGATGGGAAACCACTGGAGGGTTTTAAATAGGGAGTGACATGAATTGTCTTCTAAAGGGAATAAATAGTAATAAAGAATGATGAATACCCACAAATCCACCCTCTCCTGGGACCCACTATTCTGCTCTGGGTGTTTTTCTTAGTACCTTGGCTGTGCATTTTGCCACCTTAAAATGATATGTATCGCATTGTGTTGCTTACCATTTTATAAGTAATATCAGGCTACATATTTTTCTTGCCCCTTGTTTGGGTTGATCGGCCCGTTTGTGAATTTCTACCCTGTTGAGATGTCTAGTTCTAGCTTGTTTGTTTGTGGCCACCACCTAATATGATGTGTATGACATCCCTATTTTATACCCGTCTGTTGACAAGCATTGGTTCCTATATTTTTCAACTGTAAATGCTGCTGCTGTGCACATTTTTGTTTCTTATGTGTATATACAAGTTTCTCCTGCAGGTAAATACGGAGGAGTGGAATGTCTGGGTCCCATGATCCACACCGGCTCGACTTGACTAGGTACTACCAAACAGCTGGACCTGGGTGGTTGGACCTGTTTCCACCCTTGCTTGTGCTAAGAGAGCGTTGACCCAGAGCCTCAAAAGCATGTGGTATCTTCACATTTTGTTTTGCCCACCTGGGGTTGTACAATAGGATCTCATTGCAATTGTCATTGCCTTGATTACTGGTGAGATGGAGTCTTTTCATGAACTTACAGATCATTCCTGTTTCTCCTCCAATAAGTTGTGGGTGGTTGGTCCTTATTAGAATTTCTTTCTTTTCTTTTCTTTTTTTTTTTTTTTTTTTTNTACACATAAGAAACAAAAATGTGCACAGCAGCAGCATTTACAGTTGAAAAATATAGGAACCAATGCTTGTCAACAGACGGGTATAAAATAGGGATGTCATACACATCATATTAGGTGGTGGCCACAAACAAACAAGCTAGAACTAGACATCTCAACAGGGTAGAAATTCACAAACGGGCCGATCAACCCAAACAAGGGGCAAGAAAAATATGTAGCCTGATATTACTTATAAAATGGTAAGCAACACAATGCGATACATATCATTTTAAGGTGGCAAAATGCACAGCCAAGGTACTAAGAAAAACACCCAGAGCAGAATAGTGGGTCCCAGGAGAGGGTGGATTTGTGGGTATTCATCATTCTTTATTACTATTTATTCCCTTTAGAAGACAATTCATGTCACTCCCTATTTAAAACCCTCCAGTGGTTTCCCATCACATGGAACAAATTGCAGAGCTCTACTGTGGGCTACGTCATTTGACCCCTGGCTATTTTCGGAGGATCAGCTCTTCCCTCTCCCCTCTTGCTCATTGAATTCTGTCTGTAATGTTCCTCGGACATGCCACATGTGTTCTCAGTAAATGTACACAGACGAAAACCCCACAAATACCAATGTGTTCCTGCCCCAGGGCCTCGACCTGTGCTCTTCTCTGCACTGAGCGTAGGGCGCCGACCAACTCCGCCCCTTCTGGCTGCACCTCCCCACCCACGTCACCACAAAGGCCACCAGACCATCTTCTGTTTTACCCCAGAGATGGAGATGACCCTGGCTGTCTCCAGGAGCAGTGTGGCCAGCAGCCCCTCTTATCACTGGAAGGAAGGGTCTGAGCCAGAGTGGGGTCTTTTTAGGGAGGTGGCTGGTAGCCACGCAGGCCACCATCCTGCCGCCCTGGGGAGCAGGGCCTTGTGCCTGCCCCTGCCGTCCCTCTGGAGGCCCCTTGGGTCAGTGGAATGAAACAAAGAGAGGCCCTCCTCCCCTTCACCCCCGGATACCAGGGGGCAGTCAGGAAGGAATGGATTGTCCAAACTACTATACTTGAGAGGAAAATTAGAATAAAATTCTGTTTTTATTAATTTTTTTGGTATCAGGGATTGAACCAGGGTGCTTAACCACTGAGCCATATCCCCAGCCCTTTTTATTTTTTATTTTGAGACGGGGTCCCACCAAATTGCTTAGGGTCTTGCTCAGTTACTAAAGCTGATCTTGAACTTGTGATCCTCCTGCCTCAGCCTCCCAAGCCACTGGGATTTCAGGTTGTGCATCACTGTGCCAGGCTGGAATTCCTCTATGTAATCTGGACACTGTTCCATTCATGGAGCACATTTACATTGAGCACCTTCAGTGCCAGCTATTCATCTTAGGTACTGAGAGTCACTGTGAAAATAGAAGTCAGATGTCTTTTCTCCTTCCAGCTTACTTCTTTATGGTGAATTACACCTCCCTGTAAACCTTGAAGCATATAACATCAGCTGGTGTCACCCATGATGTTAACAATGTTCAACATCTCTTTAGCATGTCAGCTTGATCATTCATTGTAATATAACTTATTATCCCATCAGTCTTCATCTGTTGGTGCTAGAAAACAGTAACAGCCATGCCTTGGGACCATTATTTCACTGAAGTTGCAAAATGAAGTCTTTGGAATTGACTAGCTGGAATTCCTCTAGGAAGAACTTAACTCACCAACAGTAGTTGGTAGGGCCACCCAGAACCTGGGAATGCAGCCTTCTTTGAAAAACGGTCTTTGAAGATGTAATTAAGTTTGTGGGTTTTTTGTTACAGCAGACACAGTAAACTAATACAGCCAATTATGAAACTGCTTGGAAATACAGATTGAAAAGTTAAGGTGTCACATGGCAAAAGGTGCAACTTAGGCAGTTGGTGGGGGAGGGTGGAATAAAGAATGTCCACACACTTCTGCCCTAGTCAATGCTTTATTTATCCAAATCACTCAGTACAATTTCACTCTATAGGTTCTTAATCATTAAGGAAATGAAAATCCTTAATGCTAGGCATTGCAATAGATAGAATCAATTCATAGCAAACAATTCTGGATTAATTCTAAGCACTGCAAACACACTTACTCATGACAGACTCATGACAGACATTCCCTCCGCATGCTAAGCTCAAGTGTCAGATCAAAAGTCTCAGCCTTAGGCTCTAAGTCCAGCAAATGCACACTCACTCAGACCTCTGTGATCAGGTCAGGAACCAAGGCAGGCTTCTCCTGGGGTGGAGCTGACAGCTGATTCAGGAGAGGGTTTTAGGGAGAAGTTGCGTCTCTCACCAGAGTCAAGATGTGGCTGTAGAGTTTGAGAGCAGTGAGGAAGGTGCAGAGGATCAGGCAACAATGAAAAGTGTTGGGGTGTCAGTCCAGGTCCTCATCAGGCTCTCCGGCATGTGGGCATCAGTGTCGGTTGTCTGTTCATTTCCTTCACTATTTATACTAAATTTGGGGGCTTTTGACCCCCACCCCCTTTCAACCCCCATCAGCTGCCACTGGGTCTCTCAGTGACATCATTTACCCTGGGTTAAAACATCTGGCCTGGTGGTCCCCACCCTGATCTTTTCACCTTTCCCTCTTATCAGGTGAGAGAGGCCTGCCTGAGACTTCACTCTGAGGGTGGGGGGAAGTGACTTGTTTGTGTCTGAGGGCCACACTGGAGGGCTCCGTTAGGCGTGCCTGGTGAGACTGCAGGTTTCAAACTGGAGTTTTAAAATGGAGTTGCTTAGGCTCAGGACTCACATCCCAACACTTTTCATCGTTGCCTGATCCTCTGCGTCTTCCTCCCCGCTCTCAAACTCTACAGCCACATCTTAACCCTGGTGTGTTAGACCACGATGCAAGAAAAGACCACCGACTCCAACTGAAATCCAATTAAAGCAAGCTGGTCATTCCGACCGGCCGGGGCTGTCTCTCCCGAAAACCACGGGAACAGAAGTGCCGGGTTTCTGTTCTGGCGACTGAAAGGCTCAGGGGTCACTCCAGTTGAACTGGGCTAACTGGGCTGCGCAAAATAACCACACAAGAGGCACAAATACCTTTTTATTTGGGGTCACTGTGATGGCTCCTCTGACCCCAGGAAGAGAGAGCGAGAGCACGCACTGACCCCTTTTATTGAGGAGAAGCTGTTCAAATGAGGCAAGGGGTCAGGTTTCAGGGGCTGAGTCTATCTTCATGATGTCCACTGTCAGCAGGTTGACGGACACCTGGGTAGGCCACACCCAAGGGCACAGTAAGAGGAGGGGACACACACAAGGCACTTCCATGGAAGATTCTATCCTAAACAGGGCAAGGGGTTAGATTACAAAGGAACAGGTGAGCGTAGCTCCACTCATGGGGTTATAGCACCCATGCACAAGACACCGACCCTCGCACCCAAGAAGAGTGGGGACAGCTCTGCCACATTTCTGTGACTGAGTGCCTCAGCACCCAGCCGGGGAGTGTGACTCAGTCACGTGTAAGGTTGGTCTCCCACACAGAAGATAGCCCTGCAGATCTCTAGGAGCTCAGCTTAATAGCAAAGAAAGTTACAAAAGGGGGGGTGTGTTGAGAACTTACAGATAACAGAATTTTGACAAGTATAATACAAAGGCAGATTAATTGTCTATCTGGGTCAGCACTTAGGGAGTAAATTTAGACCCCAACATCATAATTTATGAGGTGCCATCAGAGCCTCAGAGAGGGTCTGGCCAGGGAAAGTCAGAATTTATGAGGCACACTAAAGTTTTGGAGAGGGTTGTTATCTGGTCAGGGAAAGCCAAGCATGGGTGACTTCAAGGCATGGGCAGGCATTCCAAGCAAGTTTAAAACATCAAAATCCAGCCAAGCTATATAGAAATCCTAATACTTTACAGGAAACAGAAATGAATCCTTTATAACTTGTGACAAGATGGCTCCTGATCTTAAGAGGGAATTAGGCTGGGTTTATCAGGTGAGAGCCGCAACTTCTCCCTAAGACCCTCTCCTCAACCAGCCGTCAGCTCCACCCCAGGAGAAGCCTGCCTTGGTTCCTGACCTGATCACCGAGGTCTGAGTGAGTGTGCATCTGCTGGACTTAGAGCCTAAGGCTTGAGACTTTTGATCTGACACTTTGTTGGCAGTGCTTAGAATTAATCTAGAGTTGTTTGCTGTGAATTGATTCTATCTCTTGCAGTGACTAGCATTAAGGATTGTCATTTCCTTGATAAAGAACCTATAGAGTGAAATTGTATTGAGTGATTTGAGTGAATAAAGCATTGACTAGGGCAGAAACGAGTGGGGGATATTCTTTATTTCCTCCCCGGACCGTGCAATTTGCACCTTTTGCCATGGCAACACTTGTTTGTGCCTGAGGGCCACACTGGAGGGCTCTGATGTGTGCCTGGTGAGACTGATACATTGGTGTTTTCATCCACCCATTCCAGTCCTGTTTCTTTTTCTGACATTGTTGCTTTCCATGGAAACGTTGTCTCAGGAGCCCCTTCAAGGTCGCCCCAGTGCCTTGCTTTTTTGTTTGATTTTTTACTGGAGATTGCACCCAAGGATACTCTACCATCAAGATATATCCCCAGCCCTTTTTATTTAATAATTTTGAGACAGGGTCTCTCTAAATTGCTCAGGCTGGCCTCAAACCTGCGATCCTGCTACCCCAGCCTCCTGAGTCCCTAGAATCAGAGGCACCACCACACCCAGCCCCGGAGACTCTTTTGACATGATCCCATAGTCTTCCATCAGTTCTTGTTTCTGGCCTAAAGTATTATATAAAAATCTCATTTTTTCCCTAATCTTAGTCCTGGCAATCTTTTTCACCATTTAATCTCTATCCCCTCCTCCGTGTCCCTTGGAATAGACAAATAAGGGATATTTGAAGTGATACAAAGGAACAGAAAAGAGACGTTTCAAAATGACAAATTTGTGGCTCAGTGGTAGAGCGCTTGCCTAGCATGCACGAGGCACTGGGTTCAATCCTAAACACCACATAAATGTAAAATAAAGATATTGTGTCCACCTAAAACAAACAAACAAAAATTTTAAAAATAAATAAAATGACAAATTTACAAATTTTATATTTTATTATATATAAATGCTAAAAGGAAGTTTCTAATTTAGATAAAAGTGAACAATTTTCTAAGTCCAATATGTCCTTGTTCACTTGAATCATCTCACTTCCTTTCATGGATGATGGTTTCTGGCATGTAGATCAGGAACTCAATGGGTGCCTCAGCAAGAGACATGCTTCAGACCCACAGGGTTTCTTAGAGACAGGGCAGGGGGAGTCCACAGGGAAAGTCCACCATTCCTGCCCTAGCTCTTGCTTCCAGCTGGTTAATGCCGGTTTCTTGACTTAGCTTCCCTCTGTTCAAAAGTTCTTACCAAGTACTCGAGGTTGTCGTTGATCTCGTTTAGGTAAAACCTGAACTCAGAGCCTAGAATATATTCAATAAAAGAAGAGTTAGTTTAGAAAGGTCAAAACTTGGAAAGTTGTCTTAGAAAACAGAATGCAGGGCATCCAGACACCACTGCCCACATGTTTCTGTCTCCCTCCCTCTCTCCCTCCCTCTCTTCCCCTGTGCTAGGGATCAAACCCAGGGCGCCTTTGGCATGTTCCACATGCTACCAGAGCTCCACCCAGGCTGCCCACTGTGTATTTAAGGGAAGTACTTTTGATGCCTAGAACATTCTCCATATTCCCATGTTACTGGCTTCACGCATCTTTACTGTGTCTGATGTTAAGCTTGCAAACCCCCAGAATCCAAGGGTGACAGGTTGAAGTAGGTCATACCCTTGGACCCTGGTTTCTCCTGTGATGCTCAGCAGCCCTTGCCTGAGGGCACACAGGTGTTTTCTGACAGACAAGGTGGCTGTTCCGCCTCTATAACTGAGTCTAGTTCCCGGGGCCAGTTCCTAGTTCCTGGACGGGTTGATCGTCTGAGCCCTGCTGAGGCAGAATTCTACAGAACTCTCATATATCACACGTCATGTGACTGAGTTGACTGCAGCCAATTTCTGCTACAGAAAAATCTGAGTCTAAGGAAGGCAGATAGTGCCCAGTCCTCTGTCCTATTACCAGAAGGGAGCCATGATGCAGACCCCATGTCTGTCAGCAAGGGGAGAAGCCCACCTACTGTCTGTGGGGAATCGAAGCAATGAGCCTGAGCATCAAGCCTCAGAAGGGAGGACCACAGCGGCCATGCAGCAAATGGGACATGGAGTTTGGGGGTATCTAGGAGGGGCATGCAGGGCATCTGAGCCCCCTCGTGGGGATGAATGGATGACCCCGTGGAAGGAGCATCTGAGATGGGGCACCTGGGACACCACAGGGTCTGTGGGTGCCATTGCAGGAACAGTGGACATTTTACCAGGAAAAGCAGGGGATCTGGCAAAATTTGTAACAAAGAGAGAGGTCAGTGGGTCCAAACTCCCTTTGCTCAGCCTGATAGTGATTGACCCGTGGAAGAGGATGTCCTTTGGGAAGAGAAAGTGTTTTATGTAATACAATACAGGAGAAATTATAATTATTAGCTGCTGTGGTTTCACTCTGTCAGTCTTGTATTGGAGAGGCAAATCAATGAATCAGGAAAGGAAAATGGAAAGAAAAGTACAAATGGGACTTAATTTGTGAGTATGTGGGCAGAAGAGTGGAAATTTTGAAGTTTTGAAAGCTACCTGTAAAGCTGGAGTAATATTGATAGGTAACAGACATTAGAGAATATAAAGGTATCCAGAAGGATTAATAGAAATAAATTAGAAAGGCAACACAATCAGACAATGTGTGCAGTTTCCCACGCTTTACAGAGAAAGAGACAAAGAAGGGAAGGTGGAGGGGCCGTGGGGGCAGCAGGGACAGCTCAGGCCTACTCCAGCACCCTGCCATCTGGTGCCTGGTCCCAAGCCCATGGTCCACTTAACGACCCTGAGAGGGGGGTGAGGGAGCCGGGGGTGGGTTTGTAAGACAGATGAAGAGAAAGGTCTGCAGGAGGTCTTTCAAGTGGGGTTGATGAGCTGGACTTGAGCCTGCGCTTGTGCAGGGCTCCTGGCGATCGTAACCACCACTTCTCCAGCCAAGACCCGGTAGGTGACAGGTCGCGCAGGTGTCCCTCTTGTTTATCCTCTGTTCTCAAATGGCCCCAGGGCCTTATCTCTTCCTAAGCCCTGTACATGGTGGCCCATCCGAGCCCCCCGCATGAGATGACCCTCCTCTTTCCTTACGATTGCCAGGGATCACCCACCACCACCAAAAACAGAGGGAGGAAATCGGAATCTTGGAAAGGCTCCCATGCAGGGAGCGCCCACTCACGCTGGTTGGGGAAGTACTGGAAGTTGGCCTCCACCACGCGGCGGTGCAGGGGCTGGGTCTTGCGGTAGTCGTTGTGCAGGGTGTCGTTCCGGAAGTTCAGCAGGGAGTTCTCCAGCTTCCACACCTGCGGGGGACACTGAGTTAGGGGAGACGGCCCTGCGCCATCCTGAGGGGCCAGTCAGCGCCTGGACCAGGGCTTGGCTTCCCGGGGCTCGGTGCCAGGCGTGGCTCCAGGGCCACCGCCCCGCTGACCCAAGGTCACCCCCGCACACGCTCTCAGTCTTTCTCTGAGTATCCCACAAATATTAGAAAGGAAAGAACTACTGGAAAAAACATTGAGTGGCAAGACCAACTTTGTTTCTCTGAAAATATGAGCTTTGTCCACGTCTCTGAAGGGCAGTTTTGCTGCATGAGACACTCGGGGTTGCTATTCATTCCCCTCCCACGTTGGGGAGTGATCGCACCCCTCCTGCCCTCCCCGCTGCCTGCTGAGCCAGCCTTGGTCCATTGGGACTCTCTTCATGATGACTGCTTTTCCTGTCTCATCGCATTTTAAATATTTCATTTGTCCTTGATGTTCTGTGGTTTCACTGTGATGTGTTCAGTGTAGGGTTTCTTGTAGGTGTGTTTACGCGTGTGTATGTGTGGTGTGTGTGTGGGGGGGTGTTTAATTGACTTCTATCGATTCTTGAGTGTATGACTTAGTGTTCTCTGATTCTTTTTTTTTTTTTAACTGACATCTGCTTAGTTTTTTTATTAAGTAGAATGGCCCAGTTAATCAACTCATTAGATTGGTCAAGGCAAGACACTTGAACTATTCAACAGAATTTAAAAAGCAGTTGGTTTTGTAGTAGTCTGGTAATTACACACACACACACATTCACACAAATTGGTAGAGTACTCTGGATATTAGATTCTCCCCATAATCTTGTATAATGCACTGTTCACAATCTGTGTTTTTTTTGAAAATGATATAAATTGGACATGACCAAATTGGAGATGACTGATAAACTCGTAAATATTTGGGAACTTCAGCTGTATTCCCCAAAAGATTTTTTTTAATTATTAAAAAAAAGACTCATATAAAAACACAATATTTAACAGACACCTTAAAAAATCAAATTGTAACTCAGTTTTCTACTGTTTAAATATGATTAAGAAAAAAGTAGTAATGTCTACAGTTAAAAAAAGACAAACTATTAACTGGATGAATCTGGGTTGGGGGAAAGCTATACAGTATTATTGCACTCCACGGATGTACAGAACTCCAGAACGTGCCAGCACCGAGAAACTGTTTTGTATTGAGGTTTTCCAAAAGGTCAACAAGCCTGCCAAAAAAAGCACCTGGCTGTACTAACAGCTGGCTGTCTTCAGTACAGGCCTTCACAGTGTCCGTCACACTGCTCTTGCAAAGATCCCTTAATGATAGGTGAGGCTATGATTGATGATGTGGAATTGAATCCACGTGCACACTGAGCTTCATTTCATTGTCAAGAATTTGAACAAGTTGTTGCATGGATGGAAGGTGACCAGATTCCAGCTTAGACCATACAGGCACGTATGGTCAAATGCCCCTGTTGACATACACTGGTTCTCATCAGGTTGCTTAAGAAGAAAACCATCCTACATGCATAGACCTTGTTCTCCTGGCCCCACTGCCAGATGCTAGGAACTTGCATGACAAAGAAAGCGAAAGGATCCTTGCCAGCAATTATTAAGCCCAATAATACTAGTTTGAAGACTGACAGGAAAGATGCTATGTGTCTATAAATTGGTTGAGGGAGGTAATTCTCTACTTCGATTCGATGCCTGTGCCTCAGGAAACACAAATTCTGGAACTTGAGCAGTGGCCCTGTGGCGTACTGCCTCTTTAACCTCTTGCTGAGCACACAGCCCAGGTTGGCCAAGTTCTTGCTCCAGACTACCACAGAGGCCGCCACCAGGAAAGACTGGGGCTGGCCCGGAGCCTTGCCGCTGGCCTCTCTAATTCTTTTGGAAAATTGTCGGCCAATGTTTCTTCAGGTTGTGTTTTGTTTCTTCCTATTTTGTCTCCCTTCTCCTAAAATTTCAGTTAGACTTTCCCACTGTATTTTCATGTCTTTTAACTTCTTTTTCACATTCCCATCTCTTTTTTCTCTGTGTAGCAATCTAGATAATGTTCTCAGCTACGCCTTCCAGTTTACTAACTCTCTCTTGAACTATATCTAACATGATGCTAAATTTATTCATTGGATTGTTAACTTCAGTTACTATTTTCTCATTCTATTTAAAACCTAACTTCTACTGTTTTAAGTCTGGTAAGCCATTTTATATGTTTTTTATCTTTTCCTCACATGTAAACTTCTTATTTCTTCATATATGTGAAATATGTTAACATAAATGATCTGATAATTTCACTGATATCTTTGTAGGTCTGATTCTGCTGACCTACACTGATAGTGTATTTTTCCTGTGTGTTTTGTGATTTTTTTTTTTCAGTGCTGGGGATCAAACCTAAGCCCTTCCACACACTAAGTAAGGACTCTACCACTGAGCTCCATCCCCAGCTCAAGTGTAACTTATTTTAATTGAGCTAATTTCTACTGACTTGTGGAAATTCTTAGATCTAGATTTAAACTTAGTTTTTACAGATAATTTACATTTGCTTTTATCAGGTATCTGGGGGCAGCTTCCAGGCTGGTTAGTGACATTTGTTGGGGGTGGTCCTTGAGGAGGTGGCAATTCTTCTCCAAGGTCTAAATATGAAGCAACCATTTTAACATGATAAAGAACTAAATTTGGAGCAATCCTTCTTGTGTAAAGGTATTCCTGCTGTTAGCATGGAAGCTCCATGAGGGACCCAGGATTCTTATCATTAGCCACCATGTGCAACTCTCCCAGGACTGGGATCAGGCTCCAGTCCTTTCGCCACATCAACCATAAGTTCCTTGGATTCCCTGATGCCTCTGTTTCCCCCTCTCTGCCACAGCCCTTGTGAAATCACCCATGTCACGCAGGTGACACAGCAGTCTGGTACTAGCAAATGCCACAGGAGCCCCAGGAGTGGGCATGAGCTGAGGTTCTGGGAGCTCTTGTTAACGAGACCATCAAAGGGAGAAACTAGCCACGTGAGCCCTGGAGTTACCTGAGACCTGGAGAGCTTGACGGAATCTGCCAGCACAAACCAGTGGACATTCTCCGTGCAGGGGGCAGTGGTGAGCGACCCCTCGTAGGTGTAGTAGTGGTAGAGGTCCCTGGGCAGCATGTCCTGAATGTCAAGGCCTCTCAGAATTGTTCTTTGTCCTAAGACAGGAAATAAAGGGACATGAGGAACCTCGGGTGGACAGCTCAGGCTCAGGCCATGCCATGTCCAAGTGTCCTGACTTGAGCACAAGTGCATGGACCCCAATGATTGAGACACATTCCCAGGCGACTGCTTTTGGAAGGGGTTAAGAGCAGACTTTGGGGTTAAGAGCAGACAGATGCACTCAGACACCTCCTCCTGGCTGGGTGGCCTTCGTTGGGTGCTCACTCAAGAGCTGTTTCCTCTCTGTAAAAAGGCATGATTTGACTGGGGGTGTAGCTCAGTGGTAGAGCACTTGCCTGGTTCCAGCCCCAGCGCCACAAAGAATAACAGGGAATAACAACAGGACTGTGTGAGGGTGGAAAATAATGATCTTTACAAAGTGGCTGGCAGTGACCAGCCCACAGGGAAGCACTCAAGGGTGTAGCTGTCACCTTGTCATCACTGTTAGAGGATACATGTCACAATAAATGAGAGAAAAGAATTAGTACTCTGAGTCTTCCGGGTAAGTGCCCTCAAGGAAAGAATAAAACCCCTTGGCATGGGGTTGTGCCAAAGTGGGTGGAGGTTGGAATGCAGAGCCAGAGCCCAGCTGGGTGCTGGCTGCTGGAATCTGGTCCTGAACTGCTCCTGCCCCATCCCACGGGACTGGGTTCAGCCACAGGTGCGGTGAGGAGACCAGCTCTTCCTCAGGGTGTCTGAAGCCTCCACAATGCCCATACCCATCACTGCACCTAGACAGTCACTGTTCTGTTCATGTCAAGGACATTGGGGGCTGCAGATGTAGCTCAGGGGTCAAGCACAGCCCTAGCATGCACAAGGCCCTGGGTTCCATCCTCAGCACCCCAAAACAAAGCAATATGCGGAGCCCCTTAGCTCAGCATGAGACCATCAAAGCAACAAGAATTTGAGGGGGGGTCTTGTCCCACTCGCCCTGAGCAGTTATATGCCTTTTAATGGCAAAAAGAATCAGTTCAGGGACTGGCCCAGAAGGCGGTGGGAATACAAAGTTAAGTTGTGGCTAGCATAAGTCTTAGGTCCGCTTGGCAATACCAAGCAGACAGCTGAAGAAAGGGATCTGGAGTTCAGAGAGAGCTCGTTCCTTAACTGGAGGAGGAAACACATGCACATCCATAGCAGAAGGAGAATATCTGAGGCCAGCACCCTCAAGGGAAAGCCAGAGTTGCTACAAGCTCCTGCTTTTTCCTGCTGGCATTGTTCACAGAAGAAATTAGCCAGGATGTTCTTGCATTCATCCACATTGTCACCGCATGGAGGACCAGACCGAGATTTCTGAAATCCTGGGACCGAGGTCACCAAGAGAAGACAGACCAGTAGTTAAGAGCAGGAGCCAGAGGAAGGACAAGATTAGCAGAGCTAGAGTGGGGCACGGTGGCACATGCCTGTAATCCCTGCCTCTCAGGAGGCTGAGGCAGGAGGATCACAAGTTCAAAGTCAGCCTGGGCAATAGAAGAGACGGTGTCTCAAGATAAATAACTAAGGCGTGGGATGCAGCTCAGTGGTACGGTGCCTTTGGGTTCAATTCCCAGTAAGAGGGAGAGAGAGAGAGAGAGAGAGAGAAGAAGGAGGAGGAGGAGGAGGAGGAGGAGGAGGAGGGAGGAGGAGGAGGAGGGGAAGAGGAGGAGGAGGAGGAGGAGGAAGAAGAAGGGGCAGAGGCAGTAAGAAAAGAGCAGGAAAATAGCCAGTAGCTGAGACGCCAGGGATGGCCTCAGCTGGCTCAGTGGAGCGAGGAGCCATCTTAGGGAACATACATACTGGACACTGTTCCAAGGGGAGCTGAAAAAGGGGTGGAATCTGAGAGACTGGTGGCGTACAGAGGTTCTTGACTGTGCTTGAATTCCGAGCAGGAGGTACCTACAGATTCGTGTGCTGGGCAGAAGGAGAGTGAGACGTCAGCAATGCAGGAGAAAGAGCGGCAGAAAGGGCCCGGAGAGGGGGCGGGTGGCACCCATGGGAGGAGCTCTTTTCATTCACTGGGACAGAAGAGGGGACGTGGAGCCCAGTCCAGAGGCAGGTGGGCTAGGAAGAGGGGAGGGCTCCACCTTCTCAAGGAAGCGGGAAGCCAAGGCGCCAGTCGGCAGAGGAGCTGGAGGAGCCCAGGGGCTGCAGCGGAGAAGAAGGGGGAAGGTGGAGACGGGAGGAGACGCCAGGGCTGTGTTTCAGGGTCTGGGTAGGGCTGGTTCGTGTCCGTGGCTACCACGTGGGTGGCTGCGGTTCCCGCAGAGCCACGTCCAGCTCCGCCTGCAGGCTCTGAGTGTCGTGGGCTTTGCCAGGGGAGTGTCCAGGGCGTGGAGGTCACAGACACTGGAGGCGTTGGTGTGGGAGTGGAGGGGTCTGCGTGGAGTGTTGGGGGCTGTGGAAGACATCTGCGCGGGAGGGCCGTGGAATCTCTTAGGCAGAGAGAGGAGAGGACGTGAGGGGGGACTAGCTATGTGAACGTGAGGCCCACGGACTGGAGGACTCAGGCAGATGGATGGCTGGAGGGTGAGGGCTGAAGGCAGAGTGAGCTGGGAGTCCGGGAGGGGTGGCCAGAGCAGATGAGGTCAAGGCTTCAGAGCTGACATGGTCATAGCTCAAGGTCAGGATTTGGCCTTGAGAGGGGACAGTGACTGAGAAGAGCGCTGCCTCCTGGAGGCAGGGGGTAGGAAGACCTGTGTGTCCAGGCCGGAGCTCCACTCGGGAGACTCATCTCAACGTGGGGCTAGGGTGGGCATCTCCCGCTGGGGACCAAGATTGTCCCTGCCAGATGGGGCCAGGAGGTGAGAGTCACCGAAGTTAGGATGTGGCCAGTCGGCCGTCCAGAACGTCCAGTCATGGGAATGGACAAGTGGAGTTTACGAACAGGTGTCTCAGAGATGCGCCCTGCCTGAGCCAAGAGCAGGGATCACGGGACAAGTGAGCTCTGGAAGCTGGGGCTGGGCTCCTTGGCTGGGCCCATGGGCCTCCCCCAGGGTCCCCTTCCCCCTCCCCACCCCTGTCTCACACTCACGCTCCTTCCTCTTCCCTCTAGAGGCTGCCCCTGGGGTCCCTTACCTGGGTACCTGATGTCGGCCAAGTGGGAGATAAAGGTGCTGTAGTAAGTGTTCTCAGCATACTCATTGACCTGGGGAGGGACAGAGCCATGAGCAACGGTGGGGACCACACCACGGGCCCCATCTCGGAGCCAATCGTCTGGTTCTCCAGCTGGCAGCAGAGGAGAGGGCAAGGTGGGGGCAGCCCTGCCCAGTGGCGTCGGGGCAGACAACGTGGCTGTTAAACATTTCCAGGGTACTCTTTGCCATTTTTAGTAATTTGCTCATTGCTTGCTTTAGTGACAAAGTGTACAAATTGATGACAGTCCACATCAGGCTACTGCTAACTTCATTCCAGTGAAACAGCAAATTCACCCCAATATAGCTGTCTCTCTTCCCCTCGCTTCGATTCTTTGAACATGGTTTTCTTTAATTATTTGAATAAGCTTACTTTACAGTACTATGTACTAACTACTCTGAATCCACTCAGTTCATTTCTATGGATAATTTTGTTTTCCCCCCTCTCTCCTAACATTATATTTTCCCATTTCTTTGTATAGCGTTTATGTTTTTGTAGAAAAATGAACATTTTAGATAATATGTGGCAGCAATTATCTTAATTATGGGTTTTTTGTTTTGTTAATTGTCCTGAAGCTATCCCGTGTGTGTGTGTGTGTGTGTGTGAATGTGTGTGTGTGTGAGTGTGAGTGTGTAAGTGTGTGTGTGTGAGTGTGTGTGTGTGTGAGTGTGAGTGTGTAAGTGTGTGTGTGTGTGTGTTCAGTAATTTGCCTGAGCTGAATCTGCAGGATGGCCTCCCCAGCAGTGTATGGCAGCTGGTGTCTCTGCTCATTTTTTAAATATTAGTTTTATTTCTAGGAGCCACCTAGGAGCAGCAGACGTTCATGGCCAGTAAAGGATCCAGGCAGAGGCTGTGCTCAGCCCCTTGAGTCCTGAGACTTCCACCCCGACTGGCTGCACTACAGCCGGCTCAGACGACAGAGTTCCTCAGCTCCCGCGTGGGCGGCTTTAGCTTCTAATTTCCAGCAGGCCCCGGCCCGGTGCGTTCTTGTGTTGCCTCTGTGTCTCTCTTACTCACAGGTGTCCCCTGTACATTTCTGACTGGTTCTGCTCCACCCGGGACTGCTACGGTGCTCCTGGGCATGGGTTTTCAACTCTCTGCTCAAATCCAGGCAGTGGAACTGCTGGTTTCCCTGACCAGTCTTGATAAGGCCACCTGGCTGGCCGTGGGGATGGGACAGCCCCCACTGAGAAGTCCACAGACCTTACTGTCCTGACTTAAAATCCTGACCATTTTCCATGAATAGATGCCTTAACTTGTTGTCTGTCTGTGGCCCATTTCCAGAGGACTGAGATGACTGAGTGTCTTGGTACTTTTTTTGTTTTCTGGGTTTTTGTTGTTGTTGTTGTTGTTTTGTGATGCTGTGGAAAGCATTGGGTTTGGTTTCCACAGCTTTGTCCAGTTTTAATAGTTACTTTGGGGGAATTCTATTCCTGACCACTTCTGGCCACCTGGCCCTAACACCCCACCTCTGGACTTTCTTAGAAACGCAGAGGTACTGCCCCTGACTGGTTGGGTTGGAGGCTTCCCACCAGTGGGTCCAGTCGGCCCTTCTATAGATTCTGGGTCTTTTAAGCCTTCTTATCCCAGTTTTCTAAGGCCCCCACAGAAGGAGTAAGCAGGGGCTGGAAAAATGGCCCATCTGGCCTTGAGCCAGTCCTTCCAGGACTGAGCCCAGGACAGAATGAAGACTGTGGTGAGGACGCCCCTCACCCGACACGCCCCTGCCTGGACCACAGCCTGTGCTGCCAGTACAGACCCATCTTCCCAGTCCTCCTGCCCACCTCCACAAAGGCTGCCAGGACGGCCAGGCCATCCGACGCGTCCTTGGCTATGTCGTAGCTGTCGTATTTCGCATTGTAGTGGACAACGTGGATCTGTGGGAGTAAGACAGGGCCAGTCAAGGGCAGTTCACACCGACTTCAAACACTTCAGGTTTCCAACACGGGAGGAGAACAGAGAGAGATGCTCCGTCTGAGACCGCACACTGTCCTGCACAAACGAGCCTGCCCTCCTCT
Source organism: Marmota marmota marmota (assembly GCF_001458135.2). Taxonomy (NCBI): domain Eukaryota; kingdom Metazoa; phylum Chordata; class Mammalia; order Rodentia; family Sciuridae; genus Marmota; species Marmota marmota. The sequence goes on from NW_026000102.1 coordinate 2,911,603, forward strand.
CCTACCATCTGGGCTATGAGCCCCATCTAGGAAGACCAGAAATTTCTGCAGGAACGGAAAAAGCACAGGAGGGCTCTGGCAAGATGGCAGCTGGAGGGTATTTCCCTAAAACCCCTCCCTCCAGGGAAATAAGTGGGCAGAAGCTAGAGGGACCATGTGAGGACCCTGGAGAAATTAGAAGGAGCAAATTCACCCTCTTGCCCCAGGAGGCCACTGCAATCATCCTGAGGATGAATCTAGGCCAAGAAGAGAGTACCTAATGTGGGGAAATTCAGCTGAAACAGAGCTTGCCCCACCCGGAGGGCCGCCAACTCCAGACTGCAAGACAATGAGGGCAGGGACCCTGCTGGAGCTCCCTGTACAAACCAGTAGTCAATCAAGAGTTGCTGAATGAATGCAAAAGAAACTCGACCACAGAGTGACTTACTGTCACCATTGCACACAGTCTGTTTGGCTATTTTAGTAAAAAAAAAAAAAAAACACCAAGGAGCTTGAAGGCCAGAGGACTGACCCCGGGGTCTTCACATACCTCGATCACATGTCTGATCCCGTCAATGGTGTGCTCGGAGCCGCTGACCTCTGAGGACCCACCACCCCAGTGGTAGTGCATCTGCTTGGTGACGTACTCGGTGCCATCAGGGGCCATCATGCGCATGGTAGGAGGCAGGTTGATCTGCACTGGAAGACATAACACAGGGCAGGGAGCAGGGCAGGTGTGCGTGGGCAGCTCAGCCTTCAGGTTAGGCAGCTCTTCCCACCCAGGACCAGCCAGGGGCACACACAGCTTAGAGTGCTAGGAGAGGGGTCCCCAAAGAGGAGGGGCAGTGGCACTCAGGACAGAGGGTGAGGTCCAGATGGCCAGGACACCTTCCACCCAGAACCAGCAGGTCACAGGCAGGACCAGGCAGAGGCAGGTCCAGCTCATTGGTCCTGGGGAAGGGAAAGCCACCAAAAAATATAGCTGATGGGTGTGGAAACCAGAATTCCATTCTCTGCCTCCAGCCAATTTTGAAATTTGCAGATGTAGGAGTAGGAAGTGGGGCCTCTGAGGGCTGTTTTGGTTAACTTTACCACCCAGGTGAGGGCTATTTGCAAGGCCAAGTTGAGATGATGCTCTTCTTCATGACACCTTGAAATGCTCACCTCACACAGCCTTCTCGAGTTAGCCCAGCTAAGGTCCCGCTCGACTCAGGGGTCAGGGGGCATCCCTGCTGCATGGACAAGGAAGCTGGCCCAGGGAGTAGGAAACATGCTCAGAGTCACACAGTTCAACAGGCAGGAGCAGAGCTGGGCGGAAAACTAGAGCCCCATCATCCCCAACCACAGTCGCCAAGATGTGGCTCAGCTTGTCTTCAGAAGATAGGAGACCAAGTTCCCCAGCAAGCCAGGAACCCGTGCGTCCCTGTGGGGTTTAATTGGACTGTAACTATCAATGGATGCACTAAAATGTTAGGCTCTGGCCAGTGGAAAAAATAAATGGTTCTTCCAGCTTCCTCTTGCCTCTCCTCCTACACTTCCTGTGGGGAGGCCACTCCCGTCGACAGCTACAGTTGTTCATCTCACGGGCTTGGACCGTGGGGAAAATTTCATCTTTTGGAATGCAAAGTCCAGAGAGAGACTAAGGAAAATATGTTAGGGTGTGATTCAGGACTTGGAAGGGGCAGGGGCGTCCATCCTGTCGGCAAGGTCTTGCTATTTGAAATCAGTGAAGGTGGCTATAAAGGAGTAAGTCTTTTTTAATTATTATTATTTTTTAGTTATAGGTGGACACAATATCTTCATTTTATTTTTATGTGGTGCTAAGGATCAAATCCAGTGCCTCACGCGTGGTAGGCGAGCGCTCTACCTCTGAGCCACAGCCCCCCCACACCTTTTTTAAAAATTTTTTTTTTTAATATTTATTTTTTAGTTATTGGCGGACACAACATCTTTGTTTGTATGTGGTGCTGAGGATCGAACCCGGGCCGCACGCATGCCAGGCGAGCGCGCTACCGCTTGAGCCACATCTCCAGCCCCCCACACCTTTTTTTAATATTTATTTTTTAGTTGGACACAATACATTTATTTATTTATTTATATGTGGTGCCGAGGAATGAACCCAGGGCCTCACACATGCTAGGCGAGCGCTCTACCACTGAAACACAACTCAAGCCCAGGAGAAAATCTTCTTAAAAAGCAAACATTAGGGGTTTGAGATGCCTGGATGAGATGCCCCTTGCTCCTTCTCATCTAAAGGAGCTGGGAGCACTGGTTAAATTCATCGTGTGCCATGCACTGAGATACAGGAACTGACCTCAAGGATTTTAATGCGTCCTTAGCAGAGCAGGTGCCTTGTATTTAGAGCTCGAAACTTAGCCAGACTCAAAACCAATATTCACAAGAAAAGAATGGAAATCTTTAAAAGGAGGTAAAGTCAGCAATGTTGAGAGCAGACGGGACCGGGGAGCCGAGGACCAGGCCAGAGCTTCTAGATGACACCCAGTTGGCCCCACACAAGTGATAAGAGATCCTGAAAATTATGTTTCCCCAAAATGCAGTTCCCAGGAGACAGACTGCCTCAGGGCTGAAGTTCCACTGAGAGGCCTGCACAGGCCCGGGGGAGGAGCAGTGATTCTGAGCCAGCTTGGGGCTGCATGGATGAAAAGATGGGGCAGACATATCCATCCCCAAAAACTAACTTGCTAAACCTTCTAGATTCTGCAGAAGGACTCAGCTTCCAGAGGAAGAGATTCCCCTCTTCATGGGGAACGAATTTAACTGAATTCTCATCAGACAAAAAAAGTCTAACAAAATAGGATCAAGATCTATATGAGGAAAACTACAAAACTCTGATGAAAGAAATCAAAGAAGTCAATAGATATTCCATGTTCATGGACAGGAAGAATCAATATTGTTTCAGTTCTTCCCAACTTGATCTATAGATTCAAAGCGAAGCAAATCAAAATCCTAGCAAGTTATTTTATGGACATTGGAAAACTAATTCTAGGGTTATTGGTGAGGCAAAATACCCAGGAGAGCCAACAGAATATTAAAAGAGAAAAACAATTGGAGTATTGACATTATCTAACTTTACAACTTACTAGAAAGCTATAGTAATCAGGTCAGTGTCCTATTAGAAGAATAGACAATCCCAACAACTGATTGCTTTCTTTTTTCTTTTTTCTTTTTTTTTTTTCTTTTTTTTGAAATGGAGCCTTTCTGGCCTGGGCTCATGTCATTCTCCCACCTCAGCCTCCCAGGTAGCTGGGACTGCAGTTGTGCACATCCTACTTAGCTTTAATCAATTTATCTTTAACAAAGAAGTAAAAGACTACAAGAAAACACAGCAAAGATAGTCTTTTCAACAAATTGTACTGTGCAACTAGACATCTGCTTTAAAAAAGAAAACTAGATACAGACCTTATACCTTTCCCCAAAATCAACTCAGAATGTTCCATACACCTAAATGTAAAATGCAAAACTGCAAAACGCTCAGGAAGAAATTCAGGTGATATTGAGAATGGTGTTGACTTATTTTTAAGTACTGGGGATGGAACTCAGGGCCTCACACATGCTAGGCAAGTGCTCTACCATTGAGCTGTACCCCAAACCTGAGGTACATTTTAAATACACTACCAAAGGCACCATCTATGAAATAAATTATTGAAGAACCAGATTCTATTAAATTTTAAAACTTCTGCTCTGCAAAAGCCACTGGCTAGAGAGCAAAAAGCCACGGACCAGGAGAAAGTCTTTACAAACGTATCTGGTAAAGGGTTACTATCCAAAATGTACACACAGAACTCCTAGAACTCAACGAGGAGAAAATGAATAACCTGATTTAATAATGGACAAAAGCCCTGAGCAGACACCTCATCAAAGAAGAGGTGCAGATGGTAAATGTGCACATGAAAAGCTGCTCAAGATCACTTGTCTTCGGGGAACTGTAAATGAGCCCAGCTAGGATATGCCATTATGCCCACCAGAAGCGGAGAGGGCTTCTGACAAAGCTAAACAAGCTCTGCCCTTGTCATCCCGCAACTATGTGCCTTGGTATTTGCCCATGCGAGCTGGAAGCTTGCACCCACACAGAAACCAGCATTAGATTTTATAGCAGCTTTATTAATAACTGACTAGACTTGGGAGTAAGTGAGATGTCTCTGATAGGTGAATGGATACAGGAAAAATGGTACATCTAGACAAGGGAATATTATTCCGTGCTAAAGGAAATGAGCTCCCGATACATGAAACTAAGTCCGAGAAGCCAATTTGCAAGGCCATATACTGCATGACTCCGACTGCAATGCGACCTTCTACAAAAGGCAGAACTATGTGACAGTAAAACGATCAGTGGTTGTCAGAGGTTAAGTATGAGTAAGAGGGATGAGCTGGATGCGGTGATGCACGCCTGCAGTCCCAGTGACCTGGAAAGCTGAGGCAGGAGGATCACAAGTCTAAGGCCAGCCTCAGCCACTAAGTGAAACCCTGTCTCAAATAAAAAAGGGCTGGGGGTGTAGCTCAGTAACAGAGCGTCCCTGGGTTCAATCCCCCATACCAAAATAAAAAAGAGAGAAGAAAGAACTCTCTGTACTTTCTGCTCAATTCTAAAAAATAGTTTAGTAAAAATACATGCTAATGTGAAACAATGATAATTTAAGTCACAACTAACAAATGTTTAATTTCATCATGTTAACGTATCACCAAACTTAGCATTCATCAAAAGTTCATTAGATTTGATATTTGTAGGTAAGGATTTTTCTTCAGTAGAATTCCTGAATGTGCCTGGAGCCTGCTGAAAAGTTATAATTAATTGTAATCAATATAACCAAATAGATTCAAAAGATAAATTTCTAAAAAAAAAACCTTCAAAATACTGCACATCAAAAATACAGGGGTACCAAGTGTGTTGGTGTACCCCTGTAGTCCCAGCTACTCAGGAGGCCAAGGCAGAAGGATGTCTTGAGCCCAGTAGTATGAGGTCAGACTGTCTCTTAAAATAAAAAAGAAAGAAAGCAATTGTAGCTCAGTGGCAGAGTGCCTGCCTCGCATGCACAAGGTCTTTGGTTCAATCCCCAGCGCACACACACAAAAGTTGCCATTAGTTATCCATAGGTTTCAGCGACCCCAGTCACATGTACCTGAGGCCATTGTACAGATACGACTTCATTCCCCATTTATCACTCTTGCTAGTCCCATAAGGACAACTGGTTTTATTTTCTCAGTTGTGCAATACACACCTGTGTGTAGGTGAAATGGCCCAACCTCGAACCCAGGTGGGGATGCTGAGGAGGACGTGACAGCAATCAGATATCTGGGCCTCTGGGCCACTCAGCCCTCAGAGACTGTGACCCTGAGTGAACCTGACCTCCCGGGTTCTCAGATTTCCCACCAAATACGCCCCTTCCTGGGGTTGTCATGAGGCTCAGGGAAGAAGGGCCCCGGGGAGAGTCAGGAGGACACCCTGCCAAGCACAGCGCGGGTCTGACAGCTGCCTGGAGCAGACCCCCCGAGACCCAGCTCTCCCATCGCCCTTCACCCGCTTCCTAACAAGGAACAGAGATGAGAGGTCTGTTTCCAAACCTCTGAGAAATATGGGGCTCGGGAGCTTTGTGCTAATCAGACTCAAGATAGAAAAGTGGGAGAGCAGGGCCGAGGGGCAGAAGCACAGGCAGGCGTGTGGCTCCAGCACCACTGTTGGCCCCACCTGGCTCTTCTGGTTGGGTGACAGTGTGTTCTGGTGACAGTAATGGCGAATGATGAGGCCATCAGGGAATCAGGCTTGAAGGCAGTAGCTGCCGGGCTCCAGAAGAGTCACCGGGTTCCGACTTCCCTTGGCACTGCCAACCCTCATGTCCCAGACCTCCAGCTCTGAGCTGCCTTCCCGGTCCCTCTGTGGGTCACTCCTGGCAGGTGTGTGTGTCAGGAGGCCCCTTTCTGCCTTCCACCTGCCAGGGCAGCAGCAGGCTGCGGCTTCCCCGCCCTTACCTGTGTGGCCATTGTTGATCATGGTAAACTCGTCCCCATGGTCCTCCTGGTAGCCTGTCAGGTTCAGCGCCTTCAAAGCCGGGTTGAAGCGCACCTTATTATGCTGCAGGTCAATGGGCGACTGCCTGTGTCCCCCGCAGGCTGGGTATTCCTGCGGCCAGAGGTCCTCTTCCAGTCCCCCCTCTGAGGCAGGAGAGAATGGGTTCAAGGGACAGAGCCCCCAGCAGCACCTTACCAGGCCAGCTGCCTGGGCCTCCCGAGGGGGACCCCACAGGGAAAGCAGAAACAGCCTCTGCAAGGAGACCCGAGGGGGAGAGGTCTAAGTCACCTCCAAGGACTTGGTTTTGGGGGGACTTTGAGGCTAACCTCTAACTCTCCTATTGCAACCACCAGCTCTGGACACCCGACTTGGTATTTTAAAAACGTTGACAGTCTTTTCCGCAGAGCCACTTTCCTGCTCCTTTGCGTTATTTGCGACTGATAAACGCACTGGAGGAACTCGGCTGGGATCACTACCTGACTTCGGGAGGGGAGTCTCCTGGTTCCCTCTGGGTGGCGCAGTTCCTTCCAAGCCCCCGGCGGCAGCTCCCTTCTCCCCACGCTATGAGAACCCCACTCTGCCACTTTCCATGTTCCACATCCTTTTATGGGCCCCCAGGATGGTCAGGACCACCTGAGTGACACCCAAGGATTCAGGTCATCTAAGGAAGCATCTGGTTCAAGGGCCTGGCACGGCTCGCTTAAAAACATGTAAAGCCCAGTGTGGTGGCATGTGCTTGTAGTCCCAGATACTCAGGAGCTTGGGTAGTGGAATGGCTGAGCCCAGGAGACCAGTCTGGACAACAACCTCACACACACACATACACACAAAAAAAAAATCAGAGAAAGGAAAGTTGTCTTTTTGGAGATGGTTAATAATCACAGGGAGGAGCCAGGCGCAGTAGTGCACACCTGTAATCACAGAGACGAGGGAGGCTGAGGCAGGAGGACTGCCAGGAGGATTGCATGTTTGCAACTAAGCAAGACCCTGTCTGAAAATGAAAACTGAAAAGGGATAGGGATATAGCTCAGTGCTAGAGCACCCCCGGGCGCACTCTAATCATCATCATCATCATCATGGCCAGAGTAATGAAGACCAGTTGTTATTTCAGATGATTTAGCCCCCAAAGAAGGTCTTTGTTTCACTCATTTACAATTGAGGATCCAACCTCTCCTTCACCCTTAGGGAAGAGTGGTGTGGTTTTGTGTGTAGCTTGTTCTAAAAATGCTGTTCGTGTTGGGGCCTTCATGGTTTGCAATCAATAGAAAAGTCTGTTCTTTACTCCTCTGTTCTTCACTATTTAATAATTCAAAACAATTTTTAAACAATTCTTTCCTAGGGCTGGGATGTAGCTCAGTGGTAAAGCACTCGCCTCACATGCAGGAAACCCTGCGTCCTACCCCCAGCACCAAAAAAGAAAAAATTAAAAAAAAAAAAAACCCACCTCCAAAGCAATTTTTTCCTAGAGGCAAGATGCTGAGATGGAAGCAGAAAACTCTAGCACAGGCTTCTTGAATCCTAATGCTTGGCCCTGGGCTCCTGGCAATACTGGGACAGCCACAAGTATTCCTACACAGCCCTTAAAATCTACTCCCATGCTCACAGAAGCTGGCTGAGCTGGTGGGGGTGGAGGTGACAGATCCCTATCATGGACTCCTCCCTCTTCCTCCACCTCTGACCCATTCCTAGTGCCACCATCAGGTGAATCAGGAAGCCCAGAGTCCTCAAGGCAGGTACTTGGGATCCCCTCTCGAGGTCAGGATGGTGGGTTGGAGCTGCCCTCTGAAGCTCCACTCTATGAGCTCCTCTAGAATGTTCCTGATTCTGTTGTCCTTGTCTCAAACAAAAGGACTCAACATCCCTGAAAGGTCTGACCCTGTCACCGGGGGCAGGTGGACTGTGCAGAGCAGGCTCGTGCCACTTCTGCCTCCTGTGCCAGCAGCAGCTACCCACCTCCCGGGCCCCACTCCCTGGCTCAGTACAGAAAACAGGGTGCAGTCGGGAGGCCTCAGGAGGCCACATGAAGGGGATCCGTGTCCACAACCCCAAGGACATGGGCTTCCTTTGTTTGGCTCACATGTGGGCCAGAACCTATGCCAGATCCAAGACTTTAAATTTCATATTTTTGATCTTGTTTGGCAGCCTGGAGGCCTTCCCCTACGGTCAAGATGCTCTGAGTGAACTGCGTGTCAGGACACTCCCAGAGGTGGGAGCTCTCAGTAACCTGCAGTGCCCTCTGTGAGGACAGGGGGGTCCTTTCGGAGAGCTCCCTCTTCCACTTACACAGACCAATAAAGCACAAGGTTTCACAATCAGAGATGGGAGTGGGCTCTCCGACCCCCCAAGTCCATGGGTGGAAAAGGTTTCAAAGCTCAGAGCCTACAGTGAACCAGGGGTTGCTGCCGGGGGAAGTTATTTCCTCTTTTTCTTCAAGGAAGTTTAAGGTCTCTTTGTTCTCCATTCACTGGGAGACAGGAGAAGGCAGCATCTCCTCCACAGTGAGGAGACCCACCAGAGGAACCACCCAGAGGTGGGTGGGCTCCCTTGCATCCAGCCCTGAATTGCCTGGTGTGGCTGCCATCCTCAAGAAGGGGGGACTCCGTTCCTCAGTGTGGGGCGAACCTAGGAAACCCCGCGGGGGTGCCATCTTACCTGAATAGGACCACTCGTGTTGGGCCTGGGCGCCCAGGAGGAGCAGGGACACCAGAGTCACCACAGCCCTCATGACGCTGCAGGTCTGGAAGCAGGACAGATCCTGGGGAAGCTCTTCTTTTAAAGCTCAGAAGCTGTAAATAACAATTTACCACATGCAGCTGGTTGATCCACCCTTTGCTGCACCCATGAAAACAATAACACCCGCCCCACAAAGGCCCTTCTGACCAGGTTCCTTGTGCACACACACCTCATCCCCTCCCCAGGCACTGCCATGTCCAATTAGCCTGTGTTTGGTTGTTCAATGTCCTGACTTGGGAAATTCACTGGAAGGGCACACAGTGCGACCATTGTGGAGGAAGGAACTCTCCCCAGGATGGCCACGGCCATGGCACTGAGCAGCAGGAAGCAGGGGCTTCTCCTAAGCCATGCCACTTCCTCTGCCCTTTCTCCTGGCTTCTGAAGGGGCTGGTTGGGACCTGAACATGTGGCCCGATTCCAATTGGTATTTCCTGGCTGTCACAGAATGGACCTGAGCCACCACTGCAGGTTTATATGACTGTCCTTGGACAGGCTCCTGGGGAAGTGGCCTGGCTCCCCACACGTGAGCAAAGAATGGAGGTCCCCAGCTAGAGGCCTGATGCACTGACCTCCCCTTAGACCAGCAGCTGGCCCTGAGGCTTGGCTCAGGAGCTAGCCTCACACATGCCTTTGGGCCACCGGCGCTTGCAGGAGGGTGAGCATTTCTCGGGGATCCCTTCTGACAGCTGCAGTACGCTTGGACACACCCAAACCAATCAACTGGATGGATGGCTTGCCCAATCCTCCCACTGCACTTGGCTGGGGAAGGAGGAAGGCTGGCATTCACGCCTGCGGACAGGCCAGCATTTCCCATGCCCTGAGACTGCAAAGGCAAAGGGCAGGCAGGCTTCCTGCAGTGCCCTTGCCACGCTGGCGAGACACAAAGGGTCACAGTGTTCTGGCAAACAGAGCATGGCCCCTTCCCCCCCATTCACCTCATGGCTCACTTGTCCTGGAGTCTGAGGGATGCCGGGAAGGCAAAGTGGCAGCGTGCTTCACGAGGGGGCATGGAAGGGAACGTGGGAGCTCCCGAGTGTCTCCAAGGGCCCCCTCTGCCATCTAACTAGGGCTTGTCATTGCTGCAAAGACCCTGCTGAAAACTTAGATCCCTAAAATTCAAGGGCTGAAGGAATCCCCAAGGAAGCAAGGTCAAGAGCAAGGATTCTGAGTAGACCAGCAGCGTTCGGAGCCAGCTCTGCCACTTAGGAGCAAGTTCCCTACCACTCTGTGCCTCAGTTTCCCACCTTCAGAAGGAGTTGATGTTAGTACCTCCCTCCTGGGGATTCCACTGTGAGTCTGTGCATAGTCCCAAAGCGGAGTCCCGTGTGTGGCAAGTGGCATTATTATCTATTCAGACCCCTTGTTTTATGGACAAAGAAGTGACTGTCACCCTGCGAGTTAGTGAGGGAACAAGAGGTAAAAATGACTTGGCCTCTGGTTCACAGAACTTTGCCACATTGCAGAAATTCGAGACCACCGTGTAGACCCTACAAGTCCCCCTCTGCCCAGGAGCATAAGGATACAATGACCCTTAGGCAAGCCAGGGACCCTTGACATCACACTGGCAGCAAAACACAAACTGAATTTTTTCTTGGGACTCTGCATTGGGAATGGAGAGGGTGGAGGCAATGCAGACAGACCAGCACCCATAGGCGACCACCCACAGGTCACGCAGCAGCAGAAGCCCGCAGATCTGGCTAGGTCTGCACATGCCCAGGGAGGGAAAGAGCTCGTGAATACACTGAGCCACAGCCGTGGGGAAGGCTGCACAGAGAGAGGATCCAAGGGGCCTTGGGAGTCAGAGGAGACGGGACAGTTGCTCCGGGCTTTGCTGCCCCGGGCTTAACACTCTGGGATTCCCTGGAGAGCCCTGATGCTTCTGTGGCCCAGCTGATCCTCACAGTCCCTGCGGGCTACAGCCCCACTGCAACTACCCACCCAGCTGGTCTGAGGGTCTGCCCTGGTTTCTTCATGACTCTGACTCAGGCAAGAGCCTGAACAGGCCACTAACTTGGACAGCGGGCTGATATTGAGGACAGGTGTTAAGGGGGTAATTAAGTTAATAAAGGGAGCAGGTCAGATAGGCTTTTGGAATAGATGAGCCATCTGCTAATGAGGGCACATTAGTAGAGACAAGTTCCCTTCCCTCTTCCGGGCAGCATACTCCCAATGACATGATCCAGACAGAATCAAGTAATGTGAATCTCATTGCCTAACTTCTGACTCACTGTCTTCTTTGACCCCAAAGTTTTCCATCATCTGTGAACATGAAACTTCTTCCTACTGGAATTAATGGGGCACATTGTTTCTTGTGTGCGTGCATGTGTGTGCGCGTGACTTTAAACCCTGAACTTTCTTCTGCCTTCCTCCAGCCACATCCTCATCCTCGGGTGAATGTTATTCTGCACTCCTATTACCCTGGCACCGGGGTTTGAAGGGCTGTCTGAAAGACTTGACTTGTATTTTATTTCCATCACAACATAAGGTCAGAAGGGAGAAAGAGGCTTCTGTTTGTCCTGGGTTCCACCAGGTGCTCCGCGGCAGGCCTGCGGAAGTGAAGAGCAGAGGACGGGCAGGAATGGCTATTGCCTGCTGGCCAGCCCAGGGAAACAGGAGCACCATCAGCCCAGGTGAGCAGGAGGTGCCATCAGCCAGGTGAGCAGGAGGCGCCATCAGCCAGGTGAGCGAAGGCTCAGGCTTGCGAGGGATGGGCACAGGAGAACTGACCTGCTACATGAGAATATGAGTATTTTGACCTAAGCTACTCGGCAGGAGTGCTGGCTCTCTGGAATCCCCAAGAATGAGTCGCCTGCACAAGGGAACTGGCTATGTGGCTCCATCCTGTATGAGCACCAAGATGTTGAATCCACTTTGGGTTAAAACCTCGCCTCCTTAAGTTAATTAAGGGAAATGTTATTAACATTTTCTTAATGGCTAATGTGAATGTCAGTTATCACCAGGTACTGCAAAATATATTAATGTTCCCTGAGCCTATAGCCACATATGGCAGTATTATGTGAAATGACCCCTAAATGTAATGGTTTTTAATTTCTCATCAGATATTGGAGGGGACATATCTAACTGGCTAAGTTATTAAAGAAAGGCACTTTTATGTTCATGGGTAATGTTCCGATTACTACCAGGACGTGACCAATCACAGCAGAAGCCAGACCCAGTGCCATAGCAGGATGTAAGAGCCCTTTGCTCCGCCTGGAGTTGGCCTGTAGCTGGTGGGCTGTGGAGAGACCAGGAGGCCCCCAGGAAGGGCTGGTGGTGGAAGTCGTCATTCATATACTGATTTTTCATCCTTTGCATTTCTAACATAAGCCACCAGCTGTTACCTCTCGGGTTGTCCCTCTGCTATCCTCTCCTGGGTTCCTACTTGTTCTGTTGACCAGACCCCAGAGTTATAATTACATGTGCAAAGGGAAGGCAGCCAGCAGAGAGCCCAGAACTTGCTGTTACTGAAGCACACAAATCCTAAGACTCAGAAGACTTCTGTTTCCTTCCCCTCGGCTATGTCTATGTAAGAGAAGCATCGACATAACAAGTTATCATGTGAAATAAGCTAGCCCCAAATCCTCCAGGACACTCTTGCTTTCTCTCTCTCTCCAGTGTCCTGCTGATGAACCCATCTTAGAGAAGATCTCCAGTCTCACATGTCCTCCAAGAATTCAGCACCTGCCACATAGGGGTGTCAACTGGCAGGTGTTATCAGGTGTTATCCACACTTCCTCCCTGCTGGTTGTCAGTGACCCACATGGAAAAACACCCAGTCCAAAACCTGGAGTAAGCCAGGCCTCATGGCACGTGCCTGTAGTCCCAGAGGCTTGGGAGGCTGATGCAGGAGAATCACAAGTTTGAGGCCAGCCTCAGCAACTTAACAAAGCCCTAAGCAACTTTGTGAAACCCTGTCTCAAAATAAATTAAAAAAAAAAAAAAGGTTGGGGATGTGGCTCGGAGGTTAAGCTCCACTGGGGTCAATCCCTGGTACCAAAAATAAACAAACAACAACAAAGATGGAATTAATCTCTTCTCTACTATTTTTTAAATATTTTTTTTAGTTGCTAATGGACCTTTTACTTTATTTATTTATATGTGGTGCTGAGGATGGAACCCAGTGCCCCACACGTGATAGGCAAGCGTTCTGCCACTGAGTCACAACTCCAGCCCCTCTTCTTAATTTAGGTACAAGCAATATAGGACCCAAATACCTAGAAATATTTTCAGCTCAGTGTTCCATCAACATCTGAGACGCCTCTCCATGCAAACTCACCGCGGGTCCTGTGGCTGGGGTTAGATGTTCCACTTGCCTTTCCTGCATCTGTACCATCTGCTTCTGGGAGGAGGCCAGAATCTTGCTTGTATCCCTTTAATGTAGCCCACCCTTGGTACCCCTCAGCAGGCAGGTCCATGCATCTTCCAACTCCACCATCCACTGGCCAACGCAATCTGAAACTTATGTAGAGTGCCAAGCCTCCCCCAGAGTCTCAGTGACTGCTAACAGATTCCTGCAAACTCGGTGCTTACAACAACATAAATAGTCTTCTTACAGATCTAGAGGCCAGGGGTCTGAAATCAGTCCCACTGGGCTGATCCAGGTGTTTGCAGGCCTCTCTGGAGGCTGGGCGGGGGGGGGGGGGGCTCTGACCCTGGAAGCTTTTGGTGGCCGCCTGCATTCCTTGGCTCACGGCCTCTTCCTCAGTTCACTCCGACCTCTGGTCCCCTTCCCCCCACCTCCCTCTTGTAAGGATCCTTGATCCTCATTTAGGTTCTCTCCAGATGACCCAGGACATTTTCCCCTCTCAGGATCCTTAGCTGCATCCCATCTGCAAGTCTCCTTAGCCTCAGAAGGAAAATTCATGGCTTCCAGGGGGTCGGGACACGGACACTTATTATTGAGCCCACCACCGGGATGCAGGAACCACAGAGCTCAACTGAACTTTGAGTTGCTGAAAATCGGGTTTAGGCTTCAGAGGACGGAGTAAAAGCTCAGATATGTCAGACACACCGGGGGTGCANACAAAGGGTTCAACACTTAGGTGGGTTACAGCAAGAATCCACAGAATCCAGCAAGACCACTAGTCAAAGGGGGGTGCTTCTATTTTGAGAATGCACCCAAATTCTCCCCTCCCTGATGCGAATAACTTCTAACATAGAAAAAGGTCAGAAGCTCAGGGCTGGGGCTGGGGCTCGGCGGTAGAGCGCTCGTCTAGCACGTGCGAGGCCCTGGGTTCGATCCTCAGCACCACATAAATATAAATAAATAAAAAAGGTATTGTGTCAACTACAACTAAAAAATAAGTATTAAAAAAAAAGAGAGAGAGAACAGAGGGTTAGCACAGGCGCCAGCAGGCTCTGTCTCTCCTGAGTGGTGTTTGTCTGTTTTCTTGCAGTTCTGAGGACTGGACACAGGGTCTCGAAGGTGCTAGGCAAGTGCCCACCACTGAGCCACACCCAGCCCTTTCTGAGCTCTTAATGATCCCCATGGTCTGCCCACAGTCGGCTGACTGCACTGGACCAGCCCTGGTCGCCTCAGGAAGGGCCAGGGAGTCAGAGGCCCAAAGTGGTCACTCTGCTGGGAGGGAGTGGCCGACACTGTGGACCGCGTCCCTCCTCACCCAAGCCCTGGGAGTCAGCCTGGAGGATCACTACAGCCTAGAGGGGCGGTGCCATGGAAACCTGCAGCCTGTCCTTTGTGCCCTCACAGACCTCTAGAGCTCTGAGCAGGGAAGAGGACGTAACTGACACACTGAGACCTGAGTCACTCTTGCAGGCAAGCTACTTTTGTACTGGGGATTGAACCCGGGGTGCCTGACCGCTGAGCCTCATCCCCAGCCCTTTTTATTTTTTATTTTGAGACAGGGTCTCACTGAGTTGCTTAGGGCCTCACTAAGTTATTGAGACTGGTCTTGAATCTGTGGTCATCCACAGCTCCCCTGAGGCTTCAGTGACCCACTCCAGGTGGGTCACCCCAAGGTGCTGAGATGACAGGTATGAGCCACTGTGACTGGCCAGCCTACCTTATTTTAAACCAACCCTTCCATCAGGAAAACTAGAAACACTGACAGTTTTCCTTGATTTCTTTGGAAGCATTCAGGATGGCCGGTGCAGGGGGACGGTATGGGGATAATACATCACAGAGTCGGAGTGGCCCCAGGATTACAAGACCGATTTAACTTTGAAAATCAATGTAACAAAGTAAGAGAAAAAGACATTAAAGGCATTTCAACAATAGAGAAAAATCAAGAGATACAATTCACCATCCAAAAGAGAAAATTAAGATCCACTCATGACTGAAAACAAAATCTCTTCGGAAATAGAGAAAGAATAACTACCACAAAAGCCCACAGCAGACATGCATGCTTAGTGGTGAAACACGAAAGGATCGTTCTGAGACTGGGAAAGAGACTGACACGCGGCTATAATGACATGTTTTACACTTTCCTGGTGATTGAGGCCTGCACAATAAAGGGTGAAAGTTTTAGGGATGAGAAAGGAAGCCACAGACTGTGATGCATAACACACGACTGACTTCACAGGGAACCCAAACCGTCAGCCAATGAACCACCGCAGTTAACACGGTCATGGAGCTAGGGTCATGTAGATAAACCAATACACAAAGCACAACTGTGTTGCCTTTTGTTTGTTTTGTACCAGGGATTGAACTCCGGGGCACTCGACCACTGAGCCACATCCCAGCCCTTTTTTTGTATTTTATTTAGAGACAGGGTCTCACTGGGTTGCTGAGTGGTCACTCTGCTGGGAGGGTGACCGACACTGTGGACCACGTCCCTCCTCACCCAAGCCCTGGGAGTCAGCCTGGAGGGTCACTACAGCCTAGAGGGGCAGTGCCATGGAAACCTGCAGCCTGTCCTTTGTGCCCTCACAGACCTCTAGAGGCCACGTGGCTCCGAACAGGGAAAAGAACACGTAACTGACACACTGAAACCTCAATCTGGGGCAGGCTGAAGCCCAGGAGTTAGAGGCCACCCTCCACAACAGAGCAAGACCCCAACTCAAAAAATTAATTCATTAAATTGAAAGTCTATTTTTTAAAATGATATCATTGACAATGGCATCAGAAAGTATCAAGTATTCACGAATGACTCTAATAAAAGATTACTGAGAGAAACTAAGACCTCAATAAGTGGGGATAAGCCAGGTGTGGTGGCACACATCTGTAATCCCAGCAGCTCAGGAGGCTGAGGCAGGAGGATCACAGTTGGAGGCCAGCCTCAGCAATTTAGCAAGTCACTAAGCAACTTAGTAAGACCCTGTCTCAAAATGAAAAATCAAAAAGGCTGGGGATGTGGCTCAGTGGTTAAGCACCTCAGAGTTCAATCCCACGTACCAAAATAAATAAATAGTAAATGGGGATATAGGCAAGAGAAAGAAAATATTTAAATGATGTTAAAATTAGAAACTTAAGTTCATCAAAACTCAGTGGTAGAGCACTCACCTAGTATGTGTGAGAACCTGGGTTCAATCCTCAACACCACGAAATCACCAACACACACACACAAACACACACACACACACACACAAAGTCAAAGCCCATAGAAGATGTTTTCAGTATACATAACCCACAAAGGACTCCTGTCCAAAATATATAAAGAACTCTTATAAATAAATAAGAAAAAACATCAAACCTGCTCATGGACAAATAGGCCAAGACTTGCGCTGCTGGGCAGGGGTAGGGGTGGGCAAAAGGACTGTGTAGGTAATAAATGATGGGGCAGATGCCGAGCGGGGGGCTGGTTCAAAAGGAAAGGAAATAAAACGCTAATCCTTCAGGACACTTCCCCTCCAACCTCTCCTCAAGGCTACCTGCCTCCAGGGAGTTGTTCCTCCCAAGAGTTGTACCTCGGGGTGGCTCCTTCTCTGTGCTTGGGCAGACACAGAGAGGCACCTGGCAGGCTTCTTCCCCACCTTTCGGCCACTAGTCTCTAGGCAATGGGAGAAGGAGGCCTGAGAACAAAGGGAACTCTAAAGTTCTAGATTCTGTAGAAGGGGCGGGACACCCCCACTCTTTGACACCCAGCTCTGGGCCACCTTCTCCTCTGAGAAGTCTATCTCTGTTCCGTCCCTTAAATAAAACTTTTTGCTCTTTCCGGGGCATTTCTTGGTGCTCCATCCTCACATGGGGGAAACCCTGATTCCCATCGCCCGCATCATGGCCGTACAGAAAAAGAAGAAGGTTCAACATCTTCTTTGACAAGAGACATGAAAACTGAAACCACAGGGGCTGGGGCGCAGGGGCAGAGCGCTTGCCCAGCATGTGTGAGGCACTGGGTTCGTCTCTCAGCACCGCATGTAAATGAACAAGTAAAATAAAGGTCCATTGACAACAAATATTAAAAAAAAAAAAAAAAAAANCCCCTCCCCTCCCATCTTCCCTCTCTACCTCATCTGCTGTTGTTCAATTCTCTCCCTTGTTCCCCCCCCCTTTCCCCTCACAACCTCTTATATGTGATTTTGTGTAACATTGAGGGTCTTGTATTTATTTTTATGTGGAACTGAGGATCGAACCCAGGGCCTCACATGTGCCAGGCAGGTGTTCTACCACTGATGTACAACCCCCGTCCCGAGAGTTGTCTTTTAATGGATACTGAGTTTCAGTAGGTGTAAGTTCTGGAGCAGACAGTGACCAGGGTTGTCCAACACTGTGACCGTCCCAAACATGACTGAACTGTGGTCTTCAAAACAGTTAAGATGGTGAATTTAATGTTGTGTACATTTTTCCACAATAAAAAGGTTCATAATGAAAGATTCTTTGTCCATGGATTTGAAAGCTTAGGTCAAATGGACAAATTCCTCCAAGAATATAACAACAAAGCTCCGGGAGAGACGACCAGAATAATCCTGTGAGTATTACGGAAATTGAACCAACGGTAGAAAAATATTCTCAGGGGTCAAAAACAAGCCCATGACGTATTCCAGATGAGTTTTCCAAAACATTTAAAAAACAGATAATTCCAAACTTTCACAAAGCGTGGCCCAGACAGGGCTGGGTAAACCACAGCTGTGGCCCCGGCGGCCAGCCTGTCCTGTTACGCCTCGTCTGAGGCTGCCCCGGGCTGAGGCTGCACCCAGCAACACGGCAGAGCCCGGCGTACTTACCCTCTTGCCCTGTGCAGGAGAAGTTTGCCCAGAGAAGTCGCCAGCTCTCTGACGGGAACAGAGGGAAGCAGAAAGCCAGTGCCTCTCATGAACAAAGTGAATGAACGAATGATCTCCCTAAGACTTTCAGCCTATCTTTGTTCCCTTATATGAATGTCACCTTGTTATTGATCAGTCAGTTATTGATCAATTTATTTAACCACTTACTCATATTCCTGTCATTTTTACCTTTTATTTAGATACAAGGTCTCAGTGAGTTTCTTGGGGCCTCACTAAGTTGCTGAGGCTGGCTTTGAAATTGCAATTCTCCTGCCTCAGCCTCCCAAGCTGCTAAGATTATAGGCGTGTGCCACTACACCCAGCCAGCCTTGCTTTCTTGGGGAAAAAAAAAAAGCGGGGAGACTAGGAGAGCTTAACAACAACACTTCTTCTCCCTTCTTCGGCCTCAAAATCGGGGCTGATGCCTGGAGCTATCTTGTGACCATGAAGATAAAAAGCCAGCATGCTAAGGATGGCGCAGCAAAATGAAAGAAAGACCTGAGGCACGCAAAGGCTGGGCTGGGGCTATGGCTCCGTAGCGCAGAGCATGTATGTATGTATGAGGACCTGGGTTCCATCCTTAGCACAGCGTAAAAGCACATAAGTAAAATAAAATAGCTATTTTTAAAAAGTGTTCATGGAGCAGTTGAAGCAATGACAGCAACAGCTAGCAGACATCTAAGAAGAAGGAGAAAGACAAACCTCTTTTATTAAATCACTGGTTCCCTGGTCATTGGATGTTTGGCTACTTGCGTCTGAAAGCATTCCTAAGTGACACGTCCACAGATAGACAGTGTTTCCATCACCTTTGAAGCAGCTATGCTCTGGCCAGAGGAAACAAATATTAAAAATAGCTGTCTCTAGGGGCTGGGTGGTGCTCAGTGTAGAGCACTTGCCTCGCAGGTGTGAGCACTGGGTTCAATTCTCAGCACCACATATAAATAAATGAATAAAATAAAGATCCATCAGCACTAAAAAAAAAATATTTTTTAAAAAATAGCTATCTCCAAATCTGTGAGCTACATAAACACCTTTACCAAAAATAAATAAATAACAATAATTGAGTATTTGAGGGAGTGATGAGTTGATTAAGGAAATGGGGCAGGGACAGAGGCGGGCTGGGAGGGGGAGAAGAGGGTGCCGGGGGTCAGGGAAGGCCTCTTGGAGGTGACACCTGAGCCGAGGCCTGACCGAGAAGGAGCCAGGCAAAGAGTGGAGGGAAGAGCGGTTCCTGCAGAGCCGAGGCAAAGCCCCGGAGGGAGACAGCAACCGTGGGTGAGGCCCCAGGCCCAACGGTGACCGGCGCTGTCGGGTCTGTCTTCCCGACTCCCTGTTCTCCGCTGCAAGCCCCGGGCTCTCCTGCAGGCACAGCTGCGCGGGCTTCTGCCTGGCCCCTCGCGTCCATTCTCCAGGAGGCCAAGTCACAAGCCACTCCTGCCACTCCTGTTCAAAGCCACCCAAAGGCTGGACTTGGGCTCAGGGAAGCTGAGCCCTCACCCTGGCTTCACGGCCCTGCAGCACCGGCCTGTCTCTCTACAGCACCCTGCCCGCCAGTCTGCCCGCCTCTCACAGGGCCCCAGGGGTGCCGACCGCTGGCTCCTCATCCCTCTGAGTGCCTGGCTCAATCGATGATGTCTTTTGAGAGACGCTTTCTGGGAGGAACCACCCCATCTGCAACATCAATGGTCTTCCAATTTCTTGCAGTATTATAATTTTCAAGGATGGTCAAGTCTTCTGAGTCTCTGGTGTGGTGTGGTGTGGTGTGGTGTGTGTGTGTGTGTGTGTGTGTGTGTGTGTGTTCCTGGGGACTGAATCCAGGGCCTCACACAGGCTAGGCAAGTACTCCACCACTGAGCCCCAGCCCCAGCCCTGAGCTTCTGACCTTTTTCTATGTTAGAAGTTATTCGCATCAGGGAGGGGAGAATTTGGGTGCATTCTCAAAATAGAAGCACCCCCCTTTGACTAGTGGTCTTGCTGGATTCTGTGGATTCTTGCTGTAACCCACCTAAGTGTTGAACCCTTTGTGGGATTAAGAGCATTTTTTTTTTTTTGAGAGAGAGAGAGAGAGAGAGAAAGAGAGAATTTATTTATTTATTTATTTATTTATTTAGATCGTTTTTGGCGGACACAACATCTTTGTTTGTATGTGGTGCTGAGGATCAAACCCAGGCCGCATGCATGCCAGGCGAGCGCGCTAGCACTTGAGCCACATCCCCAGCCCTTAAGAGCATTTTTTAAAGGTCGTATCTGAGTTTGTGGATTTCTTTTTTACAGTAAAGGGGATTGACCCCAGGGGTCCTTTATCACTGAGCTACACCCCAAGCCCTTCTTATTTTTTTATTTTGAGACAGGGTCTCGCTAAATTTCCCAGGCTGGCCTTGAACTTGGGATTCTCCTGCTTCAGTTTCCCAAGCCTCTGGTGTTACAGGTGTGCACCACTACACCTGGCTCTGAAAACTTCTTCTTTTTCCAGCCTCCTGACTCCCATTTCCCTAAGTCCAGACCCCAGCACTTCCAAATTCATGGATCTGGATAAGCTTTTACACAATCCTTATAACTGACAAACCAACCCACCTTTTAGTGTAAATGACCCTAGCATCCTGGCAAATGTTAGATCTACCCTATCAAGGTCAAGGTTTCTTCTGACCTCATTGACTTTCCTTCCTAATTAAAAAAAAAAAAAAAAAAAAAGTGCTGGGTGTGGTGGTGCACACCTGTAATCCCAGCATCTTGGGAGGCTGAGGCAGGAGGATCAAAAGTTCAAAGCCAGCCTCAGCATATTAGTGAGGCCCTAAGCAATTTGGGGACACCCTGTCTCAAAATAAAATAAAAAAGGGCTGGGGTTGTGGCTCAGTGGTTAAGTGCACCTGGGCTAAGTCCCTGGTACAAAAAAAAAGAAAGAAAGAAAGAGAGAGAGAAAGAGATCAGCCTCACACAATGGCTGTGCACCTATTGTCCCAGATCCTTGAGAGACTGAGGCAGAAAGAACCCTTGAGACCAGGAGTTCCAGACCAGGCTGCGCTACCCAGCAAGACCCTGTCTCAAAAAGAAAGAGAGGGGGCTGGACTTGTAGCTCAGTGGTAGAGCACTTGCCTTGCAAGTGTGAGGCACTGGGTTGATCCTAGCACCACATAAAAAACAAATAAAAGCATTGAGTCCATACAACTAAAAAAAAACATAAAAAAAAGAGAGAAGAAGAAGAGAAAACATGAAGAAAGAAAGGAAATGTTAACGATATTATTAACATGGACAATTCCCCCCAGCCAAGAATATTTGCAAGTGCTGGTTTGCACAGGCCTCCCTGGGCTACCCCAGCACAGAGGCAACCAAGAGCACTTTTATCCGTGAGAAAATACTGACCGGGGCTGGGGATGTGGCTCAAGTGGTAGCATGCTTTCCTGGCATGCGTGCGGCCCGGGTTCGATCCTCAGCACCACATACAAACAAAGATGTTGTGTCCACCGAAAACTAAAAAATAAATATTAAAAAAATTCAAAAAAAGAAAATACTGACCCCCAAAACCTCTGGGGTTACAGGTGTGCACCACTACACCTGGCTCTGAAAACTTCCACAATCATACAAGTCTAAAGCGGCCTGACTGTATTCAGGACAACTTATAAGGAAGCTGCTCTCCAATGATATTAAAAGACAGTCTTCGAGGAATAAGAGAGTGACAAAGGACACCCGTCTCAATTCTCCAGGTGAGTGGAGCCTGGCACATCTGAGGCCAAAGAGCCCCAGGTCATCCCTGTCTTGGTCAGAATCCTTGAGAAGGACCCCAAGAGCACCTTATTTTAGATTTTTATTTTTTTCCCCATAATCACTGCTGCTCCACTGAAATATTCTGGAAAACAAAAAGAAGCAAGGGCTGTACTTTTGCTCGTCTGTAATTGTCTGCACTGTCTGCATGTCATGCTTCCAAAAACCAAGCCCCTTTCCATCAGCTCATCGGGAGTGGAGTGCCCTCTGCTGTCACCAGGAGGGCCACTTCCTTGCTCATCAAAGCCCTCTCCTCCAAGCGTACAGTTCGGCCTGAAGCTCACATTATGTGCTCACGACATCCAGTGGTCAGAAGACACATGTGCAGACGGGTTTAGTTTTGAATTGGGATTTTTTTTTTTTTTTTTTTTTTTAGAACTGGGAATCAAACCCAGGGCCTCTCACAGGCCAAGCAAGCGCCCTACCATGGAGCTATAGCCCCTTGTTTATTAGTTTCCTACGAGAGCCAGGGGGCTATTGCAGACAGCTGGTCTGTAGAGGTTCCAGGGACGGGAAGACAAGGGCCCCACAGGAAAGAGGAATGATCCGGAGACGCTGCTAAGATCCCAAGGGCACCTGAGGCTGGCCCAGGAGCCCTAGCTGATGACAGAGGATGCCCGGAAAGGTTGCTGGGATGAGTAAGAAATCTCCTCTCTCAGGCCATCAAATGTTCATTTATAGAGAAAGCCATTAAAAAGTTGTTTAATTGGGCTGGGAGTGCGGCTCAGTGGTAGAGTGCTCGCCTAGCACGGGCGGGACCCAAGTTGGATCCTCAGCACCACATAAAAAAATAAATAAATAAAGGCATGGTGTTGTGTCCATCTACACCTAAAAAATAATTTTTTTAAAAAAAGTTGTTTAATTGGTGCTGGGGGCTCATTGTTTTTAAAAGTAACATGAAGACTGGAGGTGCAGCTCAGTCCAACGTGCCTTCCCTGGAGATTCACTTTACATGCAAAAGGACTTGAGTTCCGTCCCCAGCACACCAAAAAAACTGTTTTTGTTGTTGTTGTTTTTAAGTGAAATTAGCATAAAATAACATTAACTTTTTTTTTGTTTGGTACTGGGGATTGAACTCAGGGATGCTTTGTCATTGAGCCACATCCCCAGCCTTTTTATATTTTACTTAGAAACAGGGTCTTGCCAAGTTGCTTAGGGCCTTGCTAAGTTGCTGTGGCTGGCCCCAAACCTGCAATCCTCCTGTCTTAACCTCTCCAGCCACTTGGATTACAGGTGTGCCCCACCACACCTGGATGACATTCACCTTTTCAAAGAGTCCAATCCCAAGGGCGTTATATGAAGCATCATATACACTCTTCTATGTTCCAAAGGAACAGGCTGCCTTGACTCTCATCCTGGACACCAGAGGTCTATGCTTACGCGGCCTTCCCTTCCTCCATGGCTTACTCTCCCTGCCACCTCCCTCTTGGTTTTTAGAAATCATTCTCCAAATAAAACTCTGGGACCCATGACTGTACTATGCTCTGCTTTGGGAACCCAAAATAAGGCAAAGGCAATGTCATTCTAATAGGAAAGAGAAGAGATGCAAGAAACGAAGACAAACAGGTGATCTCCATCTTCCCAGACAAAGAACCAGGGGCGGAGGTAGAGAATAGAAGAGCAGAAAACGGAAAAGTGGGAGTTGACACCGCTGCTCTTCCACCCATTGCTTTCTCCCCAGTTACTCATGTTGCCTCTGGATTCTTGTGCTATATTTCAAATAATTCAAAATTAAAATTTTAAAAATTAAAAATGAAATTTAAAAAAGAGAGTACAATTCAGGGGTTGGGGTTTGGCTCAGGAGCAGAGAGCTTGCCTGGCAGCAAGTCCCTGAGTTCGGTCTCTGTACCATTCAGAGTCGTTTAGTACATTCACAAATGTTGCACCACCGCCATCTAATTCTAAGATATTTTCACCACCCCAAAAGATAAATTAGCAACCAATAACCCATCAGTGGTATTCCTAGTCCCGCCTCCTCCAGCACCTGACAGCCGCCAATCTGCCTTCCCTGCAGATTCACTTGCTCTGCCGGGTTCACATACATGGAATCCCACAACCTGTGGCCTTGACCTCTGGCTCCTTTCACTTAGCTTCATGTTTTTGAGGTTCAAACACATTGTATCATTTTTCATTCCTCTGCGTTGGATGGCTGGGTAATACTCTGTGGCATGTATCCTCAAAGGACAAAATTATAACAATCTAATTCAATGATCTTAATTGGCTTTGTTTTCTATCCTAAAACTGGTCAAAACTTCCTTCCATAGGAATAGAATAAGCATTCTGATGGGCCACTTCCTTTTTAGGAAATCTAAAAATCTGTCCCTGTTCTTTAGAAAGTTAAGCATAGGCCAGGTGCGCTGGCACACGCCTGTAACACGGCCACTAAGGAGACAGACCTGGAGATCAGCGTGGACAACCTAGCCAGGCCCTGTATCTAAAGAGGAATAAAAAGGGCTGGGGGGGCTGGGGATGTGGCTCAAGCGGTAGCTCGCTCGCCTGGCATGCGTGCGGCCCGGGTTCGATCCTCAGCACCACATACAAACGAAGATGTTGTGTCCACCGAAAACTGAAAAATAAATATTGAAAATTCTCTCTCTCTCTCTCTCTCTCTCTCTCTCTCTTAAAAAAAAAAAAAGGGCTGGGGACACAGCCCAGTGGTGGAGCACCCCTGAGTTCAATCCCCAGCACAGCCCCCCAAAACATTAAGCACAGAATGACCCTATGACCCAGCGATTCGGCTTCCAGGTACGCACGTCCAAGAATTGAAAACTGGACTCAAATAAATACTGGTACGTTAGTTGTCATGTTGACACTATTCTCAGTAGTCAAAGGTGAAAACTGCCCAAATATCCATCAAGAGATAAATAACCAAAATATGGTACTAGACTGTTGGTGGGGGGGTGTTTCATTTTGGCTTTGCTTTTTTTTTTTTTTGAGACGGGTCTCACTGTGATGCCCAGGCTGGTCTCCAGCGCCTGGGCTCCAATGACCCTCTCTCCTCGGTCTTCCAGCGTTCCTAGTAGCAGAGACCACAGGTGGTTTGCCGTCATGCCTGGTTCATCCTGTTAACTGAAGATTGCAGAAGGCCATTATTTTGGACTTAATTCCTGCACTAGGCCCCAACAGATTAAGCTAAAAATCAAAATGGAGTCACTCGCGCTAAACTGCCACATCACCAAGCTAAAACTAAGCAGTCTATCTTACCAAGAAGTCAGGATTAGCCAAGCATGGTGGTACAATCCTGTAATCCCAGCAGCTCTGGAGGCTGAAGCAGGAGATCACAAGTTTGGGGCCAGCCTCAGCAATTTAGCAAGACCCTGTCTCAAATTTTTAAAAATGAGAATGAAGGCCCCTTGGGTTCAATCTTTAACACAAAACAACAACAAAAAATAAAACCTCAGCAACTTGTTTAGACTAGAAACAAATTTCTCCAAATTAACAGTTGATTTTTTTCTTCTTCTTTTTTTGAGCACTTCATTCCTGTGCTCTGACTAGGTAGCCTGTCCTAGAAATACCCCTGGGAATGAATGCAGACAGAAAAGATAAAAGAACCCATTCAGGGGAAAGTTAATCTGTCTAAAGATTCCCTATTGACATTTGTTTAGCTTGAGTGACAGCTTAGAAAACAGAAATTCTGGTTCCAAATCTGTGGAATGATCTTTGTCATAACACTCTGTTTGAGAATCGCCTCCAAACCTAAAATGAAACTGGACAGCCAATGTGAGTTAATTAAGCTGAAAAGAACTCTCAAAACAACGATTTCTCTGATGTGCTTTTATTCAAACCTTCCAGGTCACTAATTTGTCATGTTTTCTTTAAAAAAAAGAAAATAATGAGGGAGAATATTTGGTGCCCTCTACAGTAAAAATCCTTGATTTGGCTCCAGTGGAGAAGGAAATGCTTGGTGTGAATCAATGTTCTAGAAAACTTGAGCTAACCCCCTGAACCCCGCCCCCCTCATTATGAATGCATTAACCATTTTGGACAAAGCTTTCTAAAGCTGAGGGCTGCATCCCCTGCCTTCCTAAACAGAAAATCCGGAACTTGGTTGTGAACAGTGTTGGGACCAAGGTTGCACTACCTCACAGTGGTCTTCTCAGGATGGGGGCTGGAGAGGGGCGTCAGCTTGCTGAAGGGGGAGGGCAGCACCCTGGAGGGTCTGCAGCCCACGGTGGCCCCCTTTACCTCCACTCATCCCCAGATGGTCTGTTAACCAGCACAGCAAGAGCTGTGGATGAAATGGGTGGTGCTCAAGCCTCTAGATGCTCCTGTCCTCGTAAAAGCAGGCGACGAGCCCAGTGAGCCCTGTCCCTAGTTGTAATTTTCAAGTAGTCTTGTTTTTTAGAGTAACGTGAAGGCTGGAGGTACGGCTCAGTGTGGAGAACTGACCTGGGCCTGAGTTTAACCCCCAAGCCAAAGACAAAGCATAAACATAAAATGTGAAGAGAAACAAAGGACCCCAGTGTGGTGGTCCCAGTTCTCAGGAGGTCGAGGCAGAGGATGACCTGAGCCCAGGCATTCCCCGGGCAACCTAAGGGGACCCCAGGTCAAAAACAACAACAAAAAGATGGAATTATCTGAATAGTAAATGCTATCCAATTCAATTTACTTTAAATACTACCCTTCTGATATTCAACTGATATTTTAAAATATAAGAGAAGCTGGGGATGAAGCTCAATGGTAGACTTTGAGCCTAGCATGGTTCAACCCCCAGCATCACAAAAAAAGAAAAAGGTTTGTGAAAAATATTGAGATCTTTTATATTCTTTTTTTTTTCTTGAACTAAGCCTTGGAAACCCAGTATGGATTTTTCATGTTCCAGCCCCAATAGCACTGTGCTTGGAACTTTAAAGCCATTTTCTATCTCTAATCCTTACAACAACCCTGAAAAGTAGGGCATTTTGGACCCATTTTACAGATGAGCAACCTCAGGCTTGTAAGTATTAAGTGACCTTCTGGAGCAACGTGAAGTAACTGGAGTGGTGGATGATGCCCTGCTGGCTCAAGGGCAGCCCCGGCCCATTACTCTCTGAAGCAGGGATGCCAAGTGCCAGGGGCCAGGGCTTCCCTGCAGGATGAGCATCAGCTGCAGCCACAGTGGAATCAGCTTCTCCCTCTGCCCAGCCCTCCCCACTGGCTTGGGCGTCTCCCGCTCCCCCAAACCACCTCTCCCCCAGAGCACCTCTGCAGTGTGTTCCAGGGAACCCAGGACACTCCGGCTCAACACAGCCCCAAGCCTTGCTTAGGGACTTCTCCCTCCACATGGGGAAGCCTCTGCAGTCTGCAACACTGTGTCCCTTCCAGGTCAGGGACAGAGCAGGAGAGGAACTTCTCCCTCCTTGTGGGGAAGCCTCTGCAGTCTGCAACACTGTCTCCCTTCCAGGATAGAGACAGAGCAGCAGAGGCACATGGTCTGAGAAAACCCAAAGAGGTGCTTCTCACTGAGAAACCTGTCTCACCCCACGTGTTTGCCAAGGACAATTGGCTCATACTGATGACCCTTGACAATACAGCTCACTAGGAAAACAAACTGAGAAGCGAGTTAGCTGCATTTTCAAAAAATACACACACAAAGTGATTCATAAGAATAACACTGGGGTGACATCCAAAAGGAAGAGGGTCTGTACCCCAGGTGCGAGGAACCCCACCAAACAGAAATATGGCTTATCAGGGATTTCTTCCTGAGACATAAGGGGCGACAAAGGAGTACCCAGGCTGGGAACAATGTGCTTTTCCTCCCTTCTCAGGCTGCCTG
The DNA here is from genome assembly GCF_001458135.2 of Marmota marmota marmota. Lineage (NCBI taxonomy): Eukaryota > Metazoa > Chordata > Mammalia > Rodentia > Sciuridae > Marmota > Marmota marmota. The sequence goes on from NW_026000102.1 coordinate 2,939,016, forward strand.
GCCCAGCACCTGGCATTCACATCTCCAGTTTCCATATTTCTGGGTAGTGACAAAATTGAGGTCATCTTATCTCATGCCTGGCGACCAGTTCTTTCCATGAAGTTAGAGACACGTGGATTAGTGTCAGGACTCCTCTCTTGGGCAGAGCTCTGTACTTTTCAGCCCATGCTTTGTGTTTGGACACTGCAACCCTCGACGCCAAGCTCGGCCCAGAGCCAGACCTGTCTTCTCTTCAGTCTCCTTGGCCTGACTGTACTTCCCAGAGTCTCCGGCTGGGAAGATGGAGTGACTGATCACTTCGGAACTCTCTGGAAGGCCCATCAACTCTTCCATGGAAGCCTCCTGAGGCAGTTTGCATCCTGATTCTTTGAATCCCTCATTCCAAAATCTGTGCCTTGCTGTGTCCACCAATCCTGGGCTGCTGTATCATGGGTCTGACCCAATCGTAACCAAGTCTCCACACTGAAAGACATGCCTTAAACCAAACTTCCTAAGTTCAGTAAACTCAGATCTCTCTTTCCAACTGGGCACTAGAATTTTAGTAATGCTGTAGTGGAAATCAAACCCAGGACCTTGTGCATGTGGTCTATCACTGAGCCACATCCCCAGTCCCTTAGACGACATCTTTTATTTTTGTTTTTTGTTTTTTAGTACTGTGGTTGAATGGGGTGGGGGTGCGGAGTACTTTACCACTAAGTTATATCCCCAGCCCTTTTTATTTTGAGACAGGCTAAATTACTGAGGCTGGCCTTGAACTTGTGATCCTCCTGTCTCAGCCTCCTGAGTGGTTAGCATTACAGGTGTGCATTACTGCACCTGGCCTCTTAGACACTAAATTGCTAAGCACCTTGCCGTTGCTGTGGCTAATTGTGTGTATTCCTCTGGTGCCATCTCAGGGCTGATAAAGGTCTAGAATTTTCTCTGGGGACTAACTCCTGTCCCTCCTGGTTGAGAGGAGAGGGGAACAGCTTTACAGATTTATGTCCTGCTTCTCAGTTGCTTTCCCTTCAAAATAATCCTTACACCTTAGTGGCATGTTATGAGGTGCTCTATTCTGTTACCCTTGATGATATCGGCAGCATTGGCCATGCCTATAATTCCAGTGGCTCAGGAGGCTGAGGTAGGAGGATCAAAGTTCAAGGCCAACCTCAGCAACTAAAAATGAATAAATGAATAAGATAAAAAGGACTTGGGATGTTCTTCAATGGTAAAGCCCCCTGGGTTCAATTCCCACACTGCAGAAGAAGGAAAAGCTTTGTCTCCTGAGCAGATGGTATTGGTGAGATTTGGAGCATGCGTTTTGAACAGATTTGTTTGTTTGTTTGTTTTCTTGGAATAGGGCATATACTAATTTGATTTAAAGGTGTCCAGAAGGAGGCAGCCTGGGTCTGTGCCGGCTCTAGGAGCTTTTCAGGCGGGAAAGCTTCTTGGAGCTCTCTGGGACCCTGAATGAGCTACACCTCCTGTGGTTGAAGATTGCACAGTCACATTCCAATCAGGTGTCCATCTTCTGTTTACAAAGAGTTCCTGGGTGGACAGATTCTTTCCATGCATGACCGCGTCTGAGTTGTTGCTCCCAGTTTAACACATGGGGCCACTGTGGTACGGGAGTCGGAGGCGAGTCCCACATCATCTGTCCAGGCCTGGGTCATTCCCTGCCAACAAGCATCAAAGAGCTGCTGCACCAAGGGTGGCCCAGCGCCAGGGGACCCCCATAGAGGAGGAACAGGAGGGCAATAAGAGCTCAGCCAGGACACCTGGGCACAGGTGAGCAGGGTCAGGGTTAGGGTTAGAGAGAAGAAAAAAATGATATCCAGGTGGTCAGCGCAGCTCCGTTGATAAAAACCAAAATGTGGGACCAAGCCACTTTAAAAGGGGAGCCCAGCCACGGAAGTTCAAAAGGGCTCATCTGAGCAGACAGAGCGGTGGTTACGAATCAGGCAGCCCAAAGAAGATACATCTGTGTACCTGTCTGTCTGTCCGTCTGTGAGCTCAGTGGTAAAGTGCCCCTGGGTCCAGTTCCTGGTACCAAAATTAGGAAAAAAGAAAATAGGGGCTGGGGATGTGGCTCAATGTGTGCGGCCCGGGTTCGATCCTCAGCACCACATACAAACAAAGATGTTGTGTCTGCCGAAAACTAAAAATAAATAAATAAATATTAAAAATTCTCTCTCTCTCTTTAAAAAATATATATATATATTCAATTTCAAGTACCACATTCCTAGTTAAGGGCTAGGTTAGTGGTTTCTGTTTCTTTGTTTTGTTTTGTTTTGTTTTGGGTCCTGGGGGTTGAACCCGGAGGCACTCTGCACTAAGCTGCATATCCAGCCCTTTTTATTTTTTCCTTTGAGAGGAAGTCTTGCTAAATGCTGGGATTCCAGGCATGTGCCACCATGCCCAACTAGATCAGCAGTTTCTGATTGACTGAAGTTAGATTTCACGTGGAGTCGGGCTTCGGCCTGCTTATGTTGCAACCCACAGCTCTGGAGCCACCTCAGTGTGAGGGCCTCCCAATTAATGCTTATTACGTGTTTTCTTTTTCCTTTTTTTTTTCAGGTGCTGGGGATCAACCTAGGTCTTAGCATGCTAAGCACATGCTCTACTACTGAGCTGCACCCTCAGCCCCCCAACTAATTCTTTTTAGCAACTAAAAACATGAAGTTGGATAATTCTTCCAGCAGGGCCCTGTGTGTTATGAAACAAGTCAGAAATACACACAGTGGTTGGATGAATCTCCAAAACAGAATGCAGGCAGCAATGAGGCGACACACTGAGAAGAAAGCAGAGCTTCTCATTCCACCTCTACAAAGTTCAAAGACACACAGGCTGCACAGGACCCGAGGGCAGGACAAGCACTGATATCTGTCCCTTGCTGTAAGGGTCTCGGCCTGGAACCTGGCCAGGAGTAAAGATAAGAAATCTTTCCTCCCCCGCAGCCCCATGGATAGGGTTGTCTTTATGTGGAATGTTTGCAATCCCAGACCTTCCCTTCAGGTAAGTGTTATGTCCTCCACGCTGGGACTGTCTGTTCCCATAGCAAGTGAGATTGGATGGAATGGGGAGACCCCTCAACCTGCCCCAGGACGTCTGCACTGCTCACAGGCCATGGAGGCAGTGGAGACAGCATGAAAATATCCCAGGACTCTTGGCCCCTCACTAGCCACACTGCTCCCCACCAGGAGAAAGGACCCCTCTCTTTCCTGCAGCACCCTCCTGGGAAAGGAATCCTGGCTAAAGGAATCCAAATGGGATTAAGTGGCCCAGACTCTAATAGGAATCCTTCCCAGCGCCCACTCCAGAGCAGCAGGCAGGCAGTTCTGTGCTGCTTGACTTTATTGTTAAAATCACGCCAGAGCCCTACAGGAAGTTTGGGAAGTAGGAGGGAGGTGGGGCAGGCGGAACTTCCACCTCCTAGATATCATTTTCCAGACCACTAGTTTGTTTTTAAACTATATTATACAAGACATAAATACTTGGGGCTGGGGTTGTGGCTCAGTGCTAGAGGGCTTGCCTAACGTGTAAGGCACTGGGTTCGATCCTCAGCACCAAATAAAAATAAAAGAAGATTAAAAAAAATAATAAATCTTAAAAAAAAAAGACATAAACACTAATGACATGAAAATATATCCAGGGTATATTTTAAAATGGGAAACAACAACAACAACAACAGGAGCTGTGGATATGGCCCAGTGGGAGAGCCCTTGCCTATCATGCATAAGGCCTTGGGTTCCATCCACAGCACTGCAAAAAGAAAGAAAGAAAAAACACAACATCGTTCCAATTCTAAGTTTAAACCCACAACAAGTGGAAACACATGTCCATGCAAACACTTTGACGTGAGCCAGGCACAGTGCGCACACCTGTGATCCCAGGAGGATCACAAGTTTGAGGCCAGCCTCAGCAACTTAGTAAGGCTCCATGTCAAAAAACAAATTTTTTTTTTAAATCTGGGGATGTAGCTCAGTGGTAGAGCACCCCTGGGTTCAGGGTTCAGTTCCCAGAACTGAAGAAAATAAAGAAACATGCGTGAATGTTCGTGGCAATACTATTTACGATAGCCCCACACACACAACGGAAATGACTCGAATGTCCACCAACTGATGAATGGATAAATAAAACATGATACATTCTTGTAAGAAAATATTATTCAACAATAAAAACAGGGGCTGGGGATGTGGCTCAAGTGGTAGCACGCTCGCCTGGCATGTGTGCGGCCCAGGTTCGATCCTCAGCACCACATACAAACAAAAATGTTGTGTCCGCCAAAAACTAAAAAATAAATATTAAAATTCTCTCTCTCTCTCTCTCTCTCTCTCTCTCTCTCTCTCTCTCTCTTTAAAAAAAAAATAAAAATAAAAACAAATTAAGTACTGATAGATGACGCATCATAGATGAGCCGAGAAAATAGGACGGTACATGAAAGAAGATAGACACGTGCTGTGTTATGCAATTTATATAAAATATCCAGAAGAGGCAAGTTTTGACTCTGTAGAAAAATAAAATCCATTAGTGGTGGCAGAGGGCAGGAGACTGGAGAGAATGGGGATTGACTGCTAATAGGCAGGGATTTCTTTAGAGAGGACAAAGGTACTGACCGCAGGTGTGGAGCGGGTTGTATGGCCCGTGAATACACCAATAATGTTGAATAGACGCTTTAAACAGGTGAATTGTACATTGAATTATATCTCAAAAAAAACTTTTCTTTGTTTGCTTGTTTTTTCTTTTTTAGGATGAGACAGTTGGGTGTGGTGGTGCACTCCAGTAATCCCAGCCCTCTTTTTTGGTGACATAGGATCTCCATCCTTTGCCCAGGCTAGCCCTGAATTCCTGGCCTTAGCCTCCAAAGTTACCAGGACTGCCGGCTGACCGCTGTTTTGTTCTTATTGTTTTGCAGTTCAGGAGATGGAACCCAGGCCTTCTCTCACACCACCATTGAGCTGCATTCCCCACCCTACTTTTGTAATTTTAAAAGTAAGTTGTAAAAAAACTCAACTGCTTCTTTTCTGTCCTATTAAAAAAGATTACTTGGGGGGCTGGGGTTGGTCTCAGCAGTAGAGCACTCGCCTAGGATGTATGAAGCACTGGGTTAGATTCTCAGCACCATATAAAAAAAATAAAGATAGATATTTTTTAAAAAAAGATTACTTGGGAGACTCTCTAAAAATATAAACCATTGACATTTTAGATTGAGAATCATTTGATAGGGATCATATTCTGTTGATAGGAGACCCGCAGCACTCCCTTGGCTCATGCAGTCCTGCTTCTAACTCACAGTCTATCCACGCACTGCCTGTCTGTCTCCTGAGCCAGAGTGTGAGCCCCCACGGCAAGACTTGGTCTAGTTCTCTCCTCTGTTCCCAGTTCCTTAAACAGTGCCTGGCATGTAGTAGGCACTCAAAAATATTTGTTCGGTGAACAAATGAACCTTGACCATCAGAGCGACAGCAAGGCAACTTTAGGGTATGTAGTTTGAATCACATTTCAACACAAATCAGAACCCAGAGGTGTTGCTATCCCAGTTATGACACCATTGAAGAGGAAAAATTTTCCCCTACCCAATTACCCTCTGTGCTAAGGGTACGCGAATAAGCTGAGAAAAGAAGAAAGACGGATTTTTAATCATGTAGGTACAGGAGTTAACAGAAAAATGTGACTCAAGGAGGCAGTCAGAATTTGAGGCATAAATAACATCCTGATAGGGGAAGGGGAAGTGCTCTGAGGGTTGAGCGTGTTCCCCCAAAGTTCACGTGTGGGAAACTCACTCCCCACATTCACGTTAATGGTATTCCGAGGTGGCACCTTTGGGAGGTCATTAGTGTTAGAAGAGGTCAGGAGTGCAGGGCCCTGTGAGGACATCAGTGGCTTTACAAGAGGAAGAGAGATCTGAGCTAGCAGCTGCTGCTTCACCATGTGACACCTTCACCACATTATGATGCAGCAAGAAGGCCTGAACCAAGGTACCGCCAGTGCCACGTTCTTGGACTTCCAGCCTCCAGAGCTGGGAGCCAAATAGACCTCTATTCTTTTTAAATGACCCAGTCTGTGGTGTTTCTTTATAGTAACAGGAAACAGACTAAGTCGGAGGAGAAGAGCACTTGTGGAAAAATAAATTATTCTTAGGAATGATAAATGGACCCTCAGGGAACAGATAGGAGATGTGATAATTTTGTGACAATGTCTGCTTAGGGGGCTGGGGTTGTGGCTCAGTGGTAGAGCACTGCCTAGCATGTGTGAGGCACTGGGTTCGATTCTCAGCAACACATATAAACAAACAAATTGAATAAAGGTCCATTGACAACTAAAAAAGTGTTTTTTAAAAAATGTCTGCTTAGGTACAATGATGGCTTTTTGCCTGTGTTAGTAAGAGACAGTCAGTCCTCCCTGGTTGTTTCCCAGTCTTTTAGCCAAATAAAGGAGGTGTGTGTGTGTGTGTGTGTGTGTGAGAGAGAGAGAGAGAGAGAGAGAGAGAGAGAGAGAAAGACAGCATGCCAGCCTGTGGGGGTGGCTGGGTTGGAGCTATTCTCAAGTAGATCAAAAATAATTCTTCAGCCCCACACTGTGGAGCATCCTGTAATCCCAGCAGCTCAGGAGGCAGAAGCAGTAGGATCACAAGTTGGAGGTCAGCCTCAGCAACTTAGCAAGGCCCTGAGCAACTTAGCAAGACCCTGACTCAAAATAAAAAATAAAAAGGGCTGGGATATGGCTCAGTGGTTAAGCACTCCTGGGTTCAATCCTTTTACTAATAATGACAGTAATAATAATAACAATGATTATGATTAGATCCCTCACCACTTAACTTTGCACTGTGGCTCTACCTACTTCTGTCTGCTCAGCCAACCAAGCACCCTGAAGGCAGAGACTGCGACTGACTTGCCCGGCAGTGCCCTGAAACCCCTCTGCTATGTACTGTGTACATTCTCCCCTGGGGAGAGAATCCAAACTCAAAACAGGCATGTACCTTGACAAAGATGCTCTCCTTTGACCAAACTTGACTCCGGCTTCTCTCAGTCCTCTGACTAGTCCCCCTTCCCGTCTTGGGCTCTATACTTAGTCCACAGGTTCTGATCTGTCCAGTTTGGGCAACAATCCTGCTGAATCAGTTCAGTAGGGAGCCCCAGCTTTTGTCCAAACACTCTCAACTGCCTTTAGCAGGAATCCTGTTGAGTCTGTTTAGCTAATCCCCCCTTCCTCCATGTTTCCCCCTAGTGATTTCCCACCCACTGACCTCCATCCTGCTCTTTGGCCAACAATCTCCACTTTCCCTTGCTATGTTCCAAGTTGAGTCTCATCTCTCACTTCCTGCGAGACCCCCCTGTGGCAAACCCCTTGCATAAAGTCTGCCTTACTCTTCTCTAAGGTGTGGCATGAATCGTTTTTTCTTTAACATCCTCTATAAAACGTCAAAATGTCCAATATGGTAGACATTGATGTCTTAGTCCCTGTTTTTTCTTTCTTCTTTATGTTGGTGGGGGTGGTGGTGCTAGGACTCTGCTCTGCCACTGAGCCATTTCCCCAGCCCCCCTTTTAATATGTAAATTAAATGTATACTTAAACATCAAATTATACATAGTTGTGGGGCAATGTGATGCTTCAGTATTTGTATGGATCAGATAGTGTTTAAATATGGGTCAAACATATGTATCTCCACAAACATTCATCTTGGTGGGTGGCAGGGGGTGTTGGGATGGAACCCAGGGCTTTGCACACACTAAACACATGTTCTACCACTGTATCACACTCCCAGCCCCCATTTATCATTTCTTTTTTTAAATTTATTTATTTATTTGTTCTAATTGACAGCAGAATGCATTTCAATTCATAGTACACAAATGGAGCACAATTTTTCATTTCTCTGGTTATACACAAAGTAGACACCAATGGTTATACACCATTCATGTCTTCATACGTGTACCTGGGGTAATGATGTCCATCTCATTCCATCATCTTTCCAGCCCCCATGCCCCCTCCCCTTCCCTCCCTCCCCTTTTCCCAATCACAGTTCCTCCATTTTTCCCACATCCCACCCCATTATGGAACAGCATCCACTTATCAGAGAAAACATTCTCCCCTTGGTTTTGGGGATTGGCTTAACTTAGCATGATATTCTCCAACTCCATCCAATAACCTGCAAGTGCCATAATTGTATTCCCTTTTAATGTTGAATAATACTCCACTGTGTATATATACCACAGTTCTTTATCCATTCATCTACTGAAGGGTATCTAGGTTGGTTCCACTGTTTAGCTATTGTGAATTGTGCTGCTACAAACTTGATGTGGCGGCATCACTGAAGTATGCTGTTTTTAAGTCCTTTGAGTATAGACCCAGGAGCGGGTTAGCTGCGTCAAATGGTGGTTCCATTCCAAGTTTTCTAAGGAATCTCCATACTGCTTTCCAGATTGTTTGCACCAACCTGCAGTCCCGCCAGCAATGTAAGAGTGTGCCTTTTTCCCCACATCCTTGCCAACACTTATTGTTGCTTGTATTCTTACAACTGCCATTCTGATTGGAGTGAGATGAAATCTTAAGAGTAGTCCACCATGCGGCCAGCGCATTGGTTTCATTAATGAGGTTCTTGGCATAAAATTTAACTAGCGAGATCGAAATAAAACACACAGACTCAGTTACTTTTTTCTATGACCAGGTCCAAGACGGCTCCCCTCTCTGGCTCCAACCTCGAACCACCCGTAGGGCAGCAAGGATTACTCAGGGCTAGCAGGAGAGAGAGAGAGAGCGAGCACGCAGGGAGTAGCCTTTTATTGGGGAACAAGAAATTCAGGGGAGAATTCCATCCAATGAAGGTTGAGGGGGGCCGCACTCCAAGCTCAGGGTCAGTGATTGGCCCCCAGGGTCAGTGGTCAGTCACACCCCCACACGGACAGGTTCTCTCATCAGGAGAGGGCCGGGAAAGCTCCGACACAGATTAGTCAGAGCGCCTCAGACCCAAACCGGGAGTCGCCCAGTCACGTGTGAGAATGGCTCTCCACAGAGTAGTTTTTTCTTAATATTTTTTTTTAGTTGTAGATGGACACAATACCTTTATTCATTCATTTTTTTGTGGTGCTGAGGATCAAACCCAGCTCCTCATGCGTGCCTGGCGAGTACCACTGAGTCACAATCCCAGCCCTTAGAGTAGTTTTGATTTGCATTTCTCTAATTGGTAGAGATGTTGAACATTTTTTCATATATTTGTTGTTCGATTATTTATCTTCTTCTAAGAAGTGTCTGTTCAGTTCCTTAGCCCATCTATTGATTGGGTTGTTGTTGTTATTATTATTATTATTAATATTATTATTATTTTGGTGTTAAGTTTTTTGAGTTCTTTATATATCCTGGAAATTAGTGCGCTGATGTGTGTATGGTAAAAAGTTGCTCCCATTCTGTAGGTTATCTCTTCACCTCACCGATTGTTTCTTTTCCTGAGAAGAAGCTTTTCAGTTTGAATCCATCCCATTTATTGATTCTTGATTTTATTTTTTGCGCTTTAGGAATCTTGTTAAGGAATTTGGGACCTAATCCAACATGATGGCGATTTGGGCCTACTTTTTCTTCTATTAGGCACAGAGTCTCTGGTCTAATTCCTAGGTCCTTGATCCACTTTGAGTTCTGCGCATGGTGATATTTATCATTTCTTTGTGGTGAAAATATTCAAAGTCCTTTTTCTTAGATGTTTGAAATGTACAGTGCATGACTGTTAAATGTAGTCACACCAGAACTTCTTACTTCTATCTAACTGTGACTGATCAACTTTTCCCCATCCTTCCCTCCCTGCCACTCTGGCCAGCCTCTGGTAACCACCTTCCATTCTCACGTATGTGTGTTTGATTTTTTTTTTTCCATTCCACATGTAAGTGAAATCATTAAGTATTTGTCTTTCTGTGCTCATTTCACATAATGACCTCTAGTTAAAAAAAAAAAAAAATCTTGGCCCATTTGAATGTCCTGAAGCATTTCCCCTGTGGTTTTGTTTGTTTGTTATATGTTTTGGGGTTTTTTTCTCCCCTGGTAATTTCAGTCTCAGGTCTTACATGTCCTTTTTTAATGTTTTTATTAGTTGTTGATGGACTTTTATTTATTTTTTTATATGTGGTACTGAGAATCAAACCCAGAGCCTCACGCATGCTAGGCAAATGCTCTACACTGAGCTACAACCCCATCCCTTACATGTAAGTCTTAAATCTGTTTTGAGCTGACGTTTGGAACTGGTGAGAGCTTGGGATCTGTATTCATTCTTCAGCACATGGGTAGCCAGCTTTCCCAGCACCATGTATTGAAAAGACTGTCCCGCCTCCAACGTGAGTCCTCAGTGCCTTTGTCAACTCTCACTTGGCTGTGGATGTGTGGGACTCCTTTCCTTTCTACACTGTCCTCTCTTAACATATTTATCACAGATTGTGGCCCCAGGCATTGCTCTAAATTAAATGGGCAGGAGGGAAGGCTGCCTGCTAAGGAGCAGATCTCCTTCCCCACCTCCTTCCATGAGATGCTGAGCTAGATTTCTCACGTCTCCTGAAAAATACAATGTCAGAGTCCAGGAGGGCAAAGGAGAGGGCCATATTCCTCTGGCTTTGACATTCCCTGGTTCCCTATGTGTATCCTGTAGTCTCCTGCAGTATCCTGGTCCGCTGTGAGTACCTACACTCAACACAGGTACAGACAAGCCCTGCGTGGCTCTGCCTAGGAGGATCTTCAAAGGAAAGAGCTGGCAGTCAGGATAACCACAGGAGAGCCCTCTTACTTCCTCTTTCCAGGACTTTGCCTGAGAAGCTGGGAGGAGATAGGAGAAAATGAAGGGGTCCCTTCTGCAAGGGCTGAGAACTGGGCAGTTCAGTTTCCAGAGTTCTTGAGCTTAACATGGACAGCTATGACGGTCTTAGGTCAGAAAATACAGGGGCATCTTACAGAATTTATAGAAATGTTAACTTCAGGGCTGGGGCTACAGCTCAGTTGGTAGAGTGCTTGCCTTGCATGTACAAGGCCCTGGGTTCAATCCCCAGCAAGAAAGAAGAAAAAAAGAAATGTTAACTTCACTTCTTCCAGTGACACAGATGAGCAAAGACACAATGACTCAGAGCACCCTCTGGAGCCATGATTCTTAACTTTGAGGGGCCACAGGCCCCTTCAGAGATTTCAAATACAAACCCTCACCACAGAAAATGGGTGGACATGCTCCACTGACATCCATTTCAGGTCTCTGGACCTCTAATTGGCTGACCATGGGGTCCTGGTCAGATTAAGAAACTGTGCTTTGCAGTGTATGGGACAGAGTACATCCACTCTTCCAATGAATAAATTCAACCCATATGCCTGGCTGGGGCATAGCTCAGAGGTAGCATGCACAAGGTATTGGGTTTGAGGCACAGCACAGAAGAAGAAACAGGACGAGGAGAGGAAGGCAAGGAAAATGAAACAGCTCTGCCAAGATATAAGCTCTGCCTGGAGAGCAGGACATGGACCTGGCAGCAGAAGCAAAAGCTGCAGTGTCCAGTGAGCTCAAGACACCAAGAGGATGGGACCCAGAGAGGGACCTTGGCACTGGCCAGGAATGCCCCCTCCTGCCAGGAGAATGTGAATGAGCATTGAGTTAGCAAGGCCTGGGACAGTGTCCAAACAGGGCAGACTTCTAATTGGAAGGCAACAGAAGTAGCTTTGTCTTTGCTGGATTCCTAGATCCAAAATTCTGGTTGTGGAGCCTGGAATAAGAGGCAGAGACTGGCGTGTTGATTCTCAGCCTTGTTTCCCTGCCCCTGAAGGTTTAACGTGTGATCTTAAAGATATTCTAAAAATCTCAAAAGCATTGAAAATAATTTTAATTTGCCTCAATATATAGATTGCAAAGCCCTTGAGGAGAAACTGCAGGCTTCAGACGCCAAATTCCCAGGCCCTCCTGGGAGAGTCTCGGCCTCTCCCCAAACCGCTCCCAGGGAAGAAACTGCATGTCATTTTGCAAATGGCTCATTGTCTTTTCCCCTTAAACTGAGCTGCTCTCAGCCTCCTGGGAACTTCTCTCTGTACTCATTATCCTCATCTCTGAAGCCACAAATGACTCTGTGGTCATCATCCTCATCTTTGGAGCCAGAATTACTATGTGTCTATTCCCTTTGCCACAAAATAATCCTAAAAGGACTTGAGAGCAGCTCTCAAGCGGTAGCACAAGCTAGAGGGGTCAATGTAGACCTGTTACTCAAACCTGAGTGTCCTTCTCCATGACACAGCCTTCACACTAGATGTGATCCTTTTAAAGCCACTTAAGTAAGAGTAGCCACATCACCCTGGGAAAAAATTAGGGAGGCAGGAGAGGCAATTGCTTGGGTGCAAAGTTCAAGAAGGTGCCAAGAGGGCTGGGGGTGCAGCTCAGTGGTACAGCACTTGCCTAGCAGTTGCAAGGCTCTCGGTTCAACCCAAGTGCCCCCCACTTTTAAAAAATGCCAAAATACATGATAATCAGGGGAAATCCTTCCTCCCTCCCTTCCTTCCTCCCTCCCTTCCTTCCTCCCTCCCTCCCTCCCTTCCTCCCTTCCTTCCTTCCTTTCTTTCCTGGGGATGGGACCCAGGGCCTCACACATACTAAGCTTGTGCTCTATCACTGAGCTACATCCCAACCCTGAAAGATCATATTTTTTTGTATTTTTTTTATTAGTTACACATGACAGTACAATGATCTTGGAAAGATCATATTTTAATCTAGTATCTTAACAACATTATAATTAGCACCAAAAATCAATGACCAGCAAAACATCAACATCTTAAATAAGAGGACGAGTAATATGGGAGCCTTACACAAGAAGAAAAATATATGCCCTCAATAAATGGTTTTTTTAATATTTATTTATTTATTTTTTTTAGATTTCAGCAGACACGACATCTTTGTATGCGGTGCTGAGGATCGAACCCGGGCCGCACGCATGCCAGGCGAGCCCGCTACTGCTTGAGCCACATCCCCAGCCCAATAAATATTTTTTTATTTGTTTGTTTGGAGTTTTTTAATTCTACTTATGTATTTTGGTACCAGGGATTGAACCTAGAGGTGCTTAATAACTGAGCCACATCCGCAGCCCTTTTTTATTTTGAGACAGGGTTTTTTGCTGAGTTACTTAAGGTCTTGCCAAGTTGCTGGGGCTGGTTTTGAACTTGTGATCCTCCTGCCTCAGCCTCCTGAGCTGCTGGGATTACAGGCATGTGCCACTGCGCCCAGCTGTTCTTTACTTTTTTATTGTATTGAGATAGGGTTTGATATGTTACCTAGGTTGGCCCCAAACTCCTGGGCTCAAGTGATCCTCCTGCCTCTGCCTTCTGAGTAGTTGGATCTATAGACACACAGCACCATGACTAACATGGTTTTACTTTTATTTTACGTTATTATTTACTTTTATTTTTAGTACCAGAGATTCAGCCACTGAACCACTTAACCACTGAGCCACATCCCCAGCCCTTTTTAATATTTTATTTAGAGATGGGATATCGCTGAGTTGCCTAGGTCCTCGATAAATTGCTGAGGCAGGTTTGAATTTATGATTCTCCTGCCTCATCCTCCTGAGCCACTGAGATGACAGGTGAGCCCAATCACACCTGGCACAAAACCCTTTATTGATGGCTTTATGTTGTGACCATTTTGAAGAAATCATAAGCCAACTACCTCTTTATCATTCTGGCCTCTGCACTGCTCTTGATCTCCAGATGGTGGACTGAGCTCCCAGCATCCTGTGTGTACCATACCTGCCTGCTCACCGGGCTGTCTCCCCAGGATCACTCCTGCCTCAGGAGATTACAGATGTGTGCCACTGTGTCCAGCCCTAACAAGGTTTCAAACTATTTTCTTTCTTTTTTCTCTTTTGCAGTGCCAGGGATCAAACACAGAGCTTTTCAGAAGCAAGACAAATACTCTAGCTCTGAGCTACATCCCAGCCCTGAAGTATTTTTTTAACAGTTGACTTCTTCCTGGAACATTAAAATGATTAAGAAACTATTTAAGAATTTAAAAAATAAGTATATTCAAACTTACCACTTTAAGGTTAAATACTTTTATTTATACCAAAAAAATAGAACTTATTTTCCTGGCTTTAATGGAAGCAAAACTATCAACAGTGTTTGTAAGATCTACTATAATATGCTCGAAATCATGCTGGCCAATCGCAACCCCAGTGCTGACAAGTGATCGAAGCCCCAAAGCAGGGCCACTGTGTACATGTGCTGAGTACGCACCTGCCGGACACTGACTGTGAAAGAACACCACTCCCTTGGGGGCTGTCTTTATCAAATTTTTAAATTTCCTGTCTTTAACTGTTTTGGCATATGTGGAAAGACCTAAGAGAGACGGTCTGTTATTGGCAGAGCTCACTCCTGGCAGCCCCAGTGGTGGACCTCATGGAGTCGGACTTGGGCCTTCATTCCAACTGGTTCATTCCAATTGGTCAGGAGGAAACTGCAGGGCTCTTCTAGACCACACCGCACAAGACGCACATGGGCTCCCAGCTGCAGGGCACCTGGCCTCATCTCTAAAATGTCACTCATCAATGTCACCAAAATTACCTTGTCACTGAAATGTATGGGAGGAAGTGATGGCTCCCACAGATCAACAGACCAGGGCTCAGCTTCCTCCCACATCCACAAGGACAGTTTCCTCAGGGTTTCTCAGCTTCGGGGCTTCTGCCTACAGCCTGCTCTGTGTCATCTGCCTGCAGTTGTCAACCGTCAGGCCCCTCCCTTTGTAGATCTTTTTTTAATTATTATTAAATATTTATTTTTTAGTTATAGGTGGACACAATATATTTTATATTTATATGGTGCTGAGGATCGAACCCAGTGCCTCATGCATGTTAGGTGAGCACTCTTCCTCTAGCCACAACCCCAGCCCCCCTTTGTAGATCTTGAATCCAAATTCCCCAAGGCTGATGATCCACTGGCTGGCCAGTCCCCCATGGTCCACGGTCACATGCTCCCTACTGGTGGATCTGGACTACCTTGAAGGCCACTGTTGTGCTGACCTGGGTCCAGTTAACTATGCTCAGGCAGGAAAGTGGGGTTTAGCCTGAGAAATCTTTCAGAAGGGGCTGTGGGCACAGCAGGCACTTCAAAGCCTCTCAAAGGGGCAACCAATCTGCCTGGCACTTGCTTGACCTGTCTGGGGCAAATTCCGAGTCAGGCATTCATTAATCAGCTGTCCCTCCTAGCTCCAGTGACCTGTGAATTCTTAGCAGCATGCCATTACTATTTTTATCTAGGATTCTGCCTTGGCATTTGAGATCGGCCACTTAGGACACCCATTCAGCCGGTCACAACTCTACTCTTGCCTTCAATCTGCATTTCTCTTCCAGCAACAGGAATCTCCTGAGAGGCTCTGACAAATGCTCTGCTGAACTTCATTTTCTCACTGGCATTTTCCAGACCATCAGGAAACTAAGTAGACAACAGAACTCCCCAGATTAGCCAGGGAATTCTAGTGCAGAAGGCCCAGGAACTTCTCTGCAAGGGAACTGGGAAGGGTTTGTAGGAAAATTAGGGAGTTTGCTCAAGAAACACCAGCTAATACCATCCTTCAAATGGGGTTGGATATTTGGTAACTGGAACTCATACTGTGATACAATGTGACTGGCCTCTATGACTCCTTCCAGCTACAAACTTGTTCTAGAAGAAATTCCACATCTAGCAGGCACATAAGCTTCCTGAGTCATGGTTGGCAAATCCTGAAGCTGTTACAGTAAAAAGCCTTGCAGAGCGTGTGTAGATATGCAAATTAGAGGAAGACTCCTCTGACTAGGTGTTGTGGCATCTCCTCCAAATCCAAGGATTAGGTGAGCTTCATCTTGGAGGCACAGGATGCTAAAACTTTGGGGGCTAGGGCTGCAGAGCCAGGCTGCCTGGACCGGTCCCCCAGTGCCTCCACTCACTAGCTGTTACTTCTCAACATCTTGAGAAGATGTTGCTCATGTATAGTGTGTACTTAGCTTGGGTGTCTAAGTGAGGTTCTGGGTTCCATCTTTAGCGGGGGAGGGGGGAATGTGTACATAACATGGAAGTCACTCATGAGCCTGGCGACAGCAGTAAATGAGTAATACATGTTAAGTGCCATGGTAGCTGGCAGGTGATAAGTAATATTATCAGTTCATGATGAGTAAAGGAGAATTTTCTTATTACCTTGGTCTACGTGAAGCAGTGGTGGAACCCATACTCAGTGAGAGGGTGGGACAGATGAAGATGGTAGAAAGCAGAGATTACCTGCTGCAGCTGCTATTTAGAGGTAGCAGTGCCTTCCAGGCATCTATCCCAGACTGAGGAGAGTCACCTTGAGAGGTCCGGGTGCATTCTCCTGGTGAAAGGCAGTGTTATCAAACACTTCCAAGACACAGGAGCAAGTGCTCAAGGGCCTGGGAGGATCTGCCCAGAGTGCTCAGGGACCAAGACAGGGACACTTTCCTCTCACAGAGACTGGCTTGCTGGAGACCATCCCTTTTTGGTCTACAGCACCACTCCTTCCTCACCTGACCCCATTCATTAACTCCTCACAGGGACTCTGCTCACTGGGCACCTGCCCCTTGCTGCCCCAGGGGTCAGTTTCCAGGTCTTAGTTATGCTGACACCTGCTTCCCATCCCCTCATTTGGGAGACTGGGGAATGCCTGCCATGATTTCATTTACAGCAGTACTGTGTTCTCCTTTCTGTCTCCCCAAACCTATGCCTTTCCCTGTCCCTCCTTTGCCTAGCTGACGTTGGCTTTAAAATGGGCATGGGAAACGTGGTGCCACACTTGTGTGTGCCACGCCTAAGATCCTGGTGACTCTGGAGGCTGTAGCAGGAACATCACGAGTTCAAAAGCAGCCTGGACAACTTAATGAAACCCTGTCTCAAAAATAAAAACTAAGCCGGGTGCAGTGGCACAAGCCTTGTAATCCTAGCAGCTCAGTAGGCTGAGGCAGGAGAATTGCAAGTTCAAAGCCAGCCTCAGCAACTTAGTGAGGCTCTAAGCAACTCAATGAGACCCTGTCTCTAATAAAATACAAAATTGGGCAGGGATGTGGCTCAGTGGTTGAGTGCCCCTGAGTTCAATCCCCAGTACTATTTTTTTAAAAATATTTTTGTAGTTGTAGATGGACAGATGCCTTTATTTTATTGGTTTATTTGTATGTGGTGCTGAGGATCGAACCCAGGGTCTCAGTGCATGCTAGGCAAGTGCTCTGCCCCAGAGCTACAGCCCCAGCCCCCCCAGTACTATTTTAAAAAAATAATAAAAGCAATAAAAACTAGCCAGGCATGATGGTACACACCTGTAACTCCAACGGCTTGGGAGGATCATGAGTTCAAAGCCAGCCTCAGCAACTTAGTGAGGCTCTAAGCAACTCAGTGAGACCCTGTCTTTAAATAATATAAAAAAGGTCTGGGGATGTGGCTCAGTGGTTAAGCACCCCTGGGTTCAATCCCTGGTACAAAAAAAAAAAAAACCTAAGAAGGGGTAGGGAGGTAGCTCCATGCTAGAGCACCCCTGGGTTCAATCCATAGTACCATCAAAAAATCAAAAGGAAAAAAAAAAAAAAGGCATCAGAACGGGACTATTGACAGCAAGAAGCCCTAACAAGTACCCTCAAAGCCATCCAAAAGGCTAACTGCAATTTACAGAGAGGAAACATGTTTCTTTAAATAAAGGACTTTGAAAGGCTGGTAAACTGAAATCAAAGGGGATTTAATTTCTAGAAAAAATGCAAAGAGCTGGATTTGATTCCGCCCCCCAAAACACAAAACAAAACTGGGTTGGACCTCATATATGCTCACTGCATGCAGAAATGCATAAAGATATAAATACTTTAAAGACCAAGATTGAAGATGACCCAGCAATCCCACATCTAGGTACACGTCCTAGGTGTAAGACCTAGAGAAATTCCTGCTCCTATGCTCAGAAGACATCCACAACTAAGTTCATAGTAATAAACCCTGCTGGTATTAAGTGGGAAAGCAGAGAGAAATGGAAGCAAACAGAAGTGCATGGCCATCAGAATGTGTGCTGCTCACAAGTGGAATATGACAGAGCTGGAGAGGAAAGGAGCCTCAAAGACAGAGTTCACAGACATCAAGCTGTGCAAAACACCTGGAGCAAAGCCAGATGTGGTGGTGCACACCAGCAGAGTCAGGCTCAAGACCAGCCTCAAAAAATTTAAAAAGGGCCAGGGATGTGCCCCTGGAGTCAATCCCTGGTACCAAAAACAAGGGGGGCCTGGGTATATATAGCTCAGTGGTAAAGCACCTCTGGGTTCAATCCCTAGTACCTCCAAAAAAAAAAAAAATTTGTAACAGAAATTTACCAACAATAGGATGTCATTTATATAAAGTTCAAAAAAACTGTTAAAAACCTTTTTTTTTTTTTTTAAGAAAAACATAGGGGGCTGGGGTTGTGGTTCAGTGGTAGGATGCTTGCCTATTATGTGTGAGGCGCTGGGTTCAATTCTCAGCACCGTGTATAAATAAATAAAATAAAGGTCCTTTGAAAACTAAAAAATATTAAACAAAAAGAAAAGCATAGGACATGGTGGCGTGCACCTATGACCCCAGCACCTTGGGAGGGTTCTGGCAGGAAGATTGCAAGTCCAAATACATCCTCAGCAACTTAGAAGACCCTGTCTCAAAATAAAAAACAAAACAAAAACAAACCATAAAGTTACTTCTGGAGCCACAGAACACAAGGAATCTTAATAGACTGTTAGTGTTCCATTTCTGAGCTGGAGGTAAGAACATGACATATTTATTTAGCAGTGCTGGGGATACAAACCAGGGCCTCAAGCATGCTAGATGGTGTTCTCCAACTGAGCCACATTCCAGCCTGAGTGTACACAAATTTATATTCACTTTATGCCATCTCTGGTGTATATGAAATACTTAGGGATGAACAAAAACCTCTTGGATGTTTTTTGTTGCTGGGGAATTGAACCCAGAACCTTTTGTATATTGAGCATATACTTTACCACTGAGCTATATACCTGGACCCCTCTTGATCTCTGATGAGGACTGATCATCCTTCAAGATCCTCCCCTGGGAGCCTTCTGCATTCATATAGTATCTTAGCTCTCTGAGAGCCCCTCATCCTTCCCTGATTTTGCTGTCTGACTAGAGACCCTCCTTCATCAAGAGGTATTTCTCAGCTGACCATGGGTTTTCACATAAATACTACGGATACTGGAATCAGTAATCCCAGTGAGTCATAGACTGCTGCAGATACACATTCCTTCAATCTTGGGATCCAATTACAAATATATTGCAGAACTTCAAGATGTGGTATTCCAAAACTGGGCATGTAGCTCAGTGGTAGAGTGCTTGCCCAGCTTGTGTAAAACCCTGGATTCAATCCCCAGCCACACACACACACACACACACACACACACACAATGGCATTCCAATAGCCTTGCACATTCATTCCCCCTCCTTGCACACCAGCTATATGAATGCCTTTGAAAAGTAAAAAAATTGCTCAACAATTTCAGGAAAGTGAAAAGTAACAACTAAATGCCTGTAACAAGGTAAATAGCCTGGTGCTGACTGTTGGCAAATATGAACCCACGGCCTGTAATGGAAGTCCCAGGAGCTGTGAAGATGAGGAGGGCATTTGGCAGCCTGTGGATTTTGGAAATGGTTTGAGAACATCTCTACTAATCATTAACATTTGAGGTGTAACTTGAGGTCAAAGTGCTGGCCCAGAATGCTGCGTGGAGGCCTCCAAGAATGTTGAAACAGCAGCTGTCTGAGATCATGTTCTGCATTTAATTTCTTCCTAGATTCACCAGTTCTGGCCAGACATCAGTTACAAGAGCCCTGTTGGTCTATCTTTATCTAACCATTTTAATGTAAAATAAAAAAAGATTGTTTGGAGCATTTTCAGGACCACACCTTAAAATTGCTCTGAAAAGAAGATCTGTCTGATTTCCTAAGGCTTAGAACTTGATTTAGTTGCTGAGTCATGGGGCTGGTTTTATGCAGCCAAAAACTCCAGTGTATTGCTGGTGAAATCAAAAACTGTTTGCAAAATTCATAACATTCTTTAATGAAACATTTTAGTTTCCTGTTGCTTCTTAATCAGGAGCAAATGCCATGGACTTCATAGCCCTTCACTTTTGCCCAATGCTATGGAAACACTGGCCAGGAGCTCCAGGGACCACAATGCTAGAGGTTGAAGAGGAAATGCAGCTTTTGTAGCTGACCAGAAGGTACAATAAATTTATTTGAGCCCCTTTATGGAAGGCAATATGAAAATAGGGAGGTGCATGACATTGCTTTAGCTCTCAGATTTAGACCTGAGAAAACACAAAAATGATCATAATAGAAAATGATCCTTGGGGGCTGGGATTGTGGCTCAGCGGTAGAGTGCTTGCCTAGCATGGGTGGGACCTGGATTCCGGTTCGATCCTCAGCACCACATAAAAGGCATTGTGTTGTGTCCATCTACATCTAAAAAATAAATATTAAAAAAAAGAAAATGATCCTTGGGCTGGGGATATAGCTCAGATGGTAGAGTGCTTCTCTTGCATACACAAGGCCCTGGGTTCAATCCCCAGCACCACAAAAATAAATAAATAAATAAAAAGAAAATGATCCTTGGGGTGGAGTGTGTGAATAGCAGAGCTGATTTTTAAAAAAAAAAATTTATTTTTTTAGTTGTAAATGAACACAATACCTTTATTTATTTTTATGTGGTGCTAAGGATCAAACCTAGTACCTCACTTGTGTAAGGCAAGCGTTCTATCACTGAGCCACAACCCTAGCCCCCCCAGAGCTGATTTTTAATGGTTATCAGGTTTATGTGTATGCTAGTTACTGGGAATTGAACTGAGGGGCACTCTACCACTGAGTTACCATTTCCAGCCCTTTTTTTGAAATGTTGAAAGAGTCTCTGCTAAGTCACCCAGGGTGGTCTCAAATTTGGGATCCTCCTACTTCCACTTCCCAAATTGCTGGAATCACAGGTATGTGCCAATTAGCTCTATCAGTTCTTTCTTGATTGGAAAGATAAAAATGACCCCACCCAATACTTCCTGTTTTTCATTTGCCAAACCACCATGGAATATTACTTGTCTTGAACCTTCTGGCCTAGGTAAAATTCAATCCCAAGTCATTAATATGTATGTTCACAAGTAAATCTGATCTAATGCCCGGCGGGTGGGGAGGATGAGGGGATATGAAATTTCCTTTTAAAATGCAACATTAGCCGGGCACACCTGTAATCCCAGAGGCCTGGAGGCTGAGACAGAAGGATGTGAGTTCAAAGCCAGCCTCCGCAATGGAGAGATGCTAAGAAACTCAGTGAGACCCTGTCTCTGAATAAAATACAAAATAGGATTGGGGATGTAGATCAGTTGGTCGAGTGCCCCTGAGTTCAATTCCAGGCACCAAAGAAAAGAAAAGAAAAATCATTAGAAAGGGCTGAGAGCTAGCTGAGAGATAAGGTTTGTGCCTACATGCTTGAGGCCCTGGGTTCAAGCCGCAGCAACAACAAAAAGTCTTACTGAGTTGCGGGCTGGGGTTGTGGTTCAGTGGTAAAATGCTTGCCCAGCATGTGTGAGGCTCTGGATTCCATTCTCAGCACCGCATATAAATAAATGAACAAAGGTTCAACAACTAAAATATACATATATGTAAATAAAATTGAGTAACATCAAGGGAAAGTGAATCTGCCTTTGGCTACCTTGGCTTGAGACTCGCGTCTGAGCCGGGAAGCAAGGACAAAGACACGGGGTCACCTTGGCGGGTGGCTAGCGGCAGCCAGGCCCCGCAGCTAGGCACGCAGGCTCACGTGGCCCGCGGGCCCCTCGCGAGAGTGGAGCGCGGGCGCAGCTGCTCAACGTCNGGCCCCGCGCCCTCCGCGCCTCGCGGTCTGCAGCCCAGCATCTTGGTGGCCACCCCGTCGCTGCTCCGCTACAACGGCGGGCGGTATTTCTTAGGTGCTTGAGGAAGCTGCAGCAGAGACGTTGGATAATTGGGAAGTCCTTCAGCGGACCTCGCCCAAGTTGGGCAAGAGCTTCCTGGCCACCCTCGGGCCCTGCTCAGACTTAGAAAGGATGCTTTTAAGAAAGCTTCCTGCTCCCTGTGGCCTCCACGTGGTCTTCTTCCGTCGGGGTCCACTTGTGCTGCCCCCTGGCTGGGAGTTAAATCCAAGCAGCTAAAAAGGATATGTCGCCTTTTCCTTTCACATCATGAAATTATTTCATCTTACATCGATAAAATGAATCCAAATGATGAGATACTGAAATAAAGATGTGCTTAAACGTGCACCCAAAATCTACAGTGTAAATGTGGATGCTGAATTGTTATGCAGATTCATAATTTGCCAAACTCAAAGTTAACTAGAAATTTAAAGAATATCCAAATAAGTGCCTTTTTGGAATATGGATTAACTTTAACTTGTCTAGTGAACAGAAATCCATTGTTGCACCCACAACAAAACCACAAAAGTGGGTTCCTAATCTAATTCTAAAAGTTTAAAAGAAATGTCGGTGGGGAGTCCAGCTAGATAATGGCTCCTGAACACTAATCTGGTTCCTCTTGTCCACTTCAGTTTTACAGATTGTTGGATTAGTTTCTTTTTTGGTGAGCCCCAAAGGAAAAAAGTAAGAAAAGGCATTCTTTTAGGACTTTCATTATTATTTTAAAGATGTTTTCAAAGAAGGCTTCATCCCTTGGTGTTCACAGAACCTTTCCTCTTTTTACAAATCAAAACATTCACAGTTAAGTTTTTGAGAGGAGATGATATCTCCTATTTTGCTAAAGACCCAATACTGCGAAATCTGAAAGTCCCAGAAAGTGACAAGAGCAGTTTTTCCTGGCCTCCACACTCAATATTTCTAATTCTCAAATTTCTACTAATTCAACCTGCTACTGTTACTTCAATTTTAATTTAATAAACCATGCCCTAAACTTTTCATTCTCCATTACACTACAAACCAGATTTCCCTCCTGCCTCCCTCTTGGCATTATCCTAGAAGGTTTTGCTTGTGACCTTCATGTCCCTCCTTCCTAGCTATTTGTTCTTGGTCCCTTTCCTTTCCCAGGCCAACCCTCATTGTTAACTGATGACAGTGACCCATTTCAGAGACATTCTGCATGCCAGCACACATTAATCTTAACAGTTGGATTTATTTCTCTCTGGTGCACACATTCTTGGGTTTCAGTTTTTGCTCCCTCCTCCTCCATTTGTTTAGTGCTGGGGATTGAACCAGGGTCTGCTTGTGCTGAGTAACTTGTGAGGCTACCCCATTCTCCAGCTTTTCTTTTTTGCCAGTGCTGGGGATCAAGCCCAGGGCCTAGAACAGTGAAGGCAAGTGCTCCACCACTGAGCTGCACCCATAGACCTCTGACTTATTTTTGAGGAGCAGTTCCCACTGCTTTCCAGCAGGATTGTCTCCACTAAGCAATGTTCATACATCCAGTGTTTTGTCCAGTGCAGACCCTTCTGGTCCAGGAGCCCTCAGAACCTTTAAATGAATGAGCAAATGTTGCATTGTGTTTTATGGAAAATATGGATTGTGTTTCCCCACAGAGATTCACCATGTCTATTCTGAAGATCCATGCCAGGGAGATCTTTGACTCTCGTGGGAATCCCACTGTTGAAGTGGACCTCTACACCTCAAAAGGTATGTGCCACCTTTCTTTCCTTACTTCCTTCCACCATGCTTTATTTAAAAATCTGCCTTATGATGGCAATGATGAGCCTGTTAATGCTGCAGCTTTTCTCACTGGTCTGCACGTGTATGTGCTAGACACATTCCTGAAGCATCAGGGGATTGTAAGGCAAGAAGTCCTGGTCTTTTTAATTTTTCATTTTGAGACAGGGTCTCACTAAGTTGCCCAGACTGGCCTAAAGCTGCAATCCTTCTGCCTTGGCTTCCTCACCACATTCAGTGCTTCTTAATATTAAAGCAAATTCTTGCTGGATGCAAGGTCAGTGGTGCCTTGAGACCTTGTCCCTAAAAGGTCCCATCACTTGCTGTTGGCTGCACAGC
The DNA here is from genome assembly GCF_001458135.2 of Marmota marmota marmota. Classification (NCBI taxonomy): domain Eukaryota; kingdom Metazoa; phylum Chordata; class Mammalia; order Rodentia; family Sciuridae; genus Marmota; species Marmota marmota. The sequence goes on from NW_026000102.1 coordinate 2,962,988, forward strand.
TCACTGTGACCAAATAAGCAGATTGAGTGTGATTTGGTGATCTCTCCTTGAGAGGCTAAAGGGGAGGGGTGTGTCTGTCCATTGCTCTTGAGCCCCCAGTCAGGGACAATTCAGAGGCTCTTATTGTCACCTGGCTGTAAGTCCCCCTGGGAAGTTTTCCCATGTAAAGAAAGCATTGACATGGGGACTCCTAAAAACTTCCACTTCAGGAATAAAATCCTGAAGTGCTTCTCTGTAGCCCTGTGTCACCTCCACCAGTGTCCTGGCTGCTTTATACATGACATGGATGTGGTGGGTGTGGTTGGAAGAGCCTCAGGCAACATCTCACTTAGCAATGCAGAGCTCACCAGGGCCTGCCAGTCAGAGCTGAGTCACTGTCTGAGTCACAAGCCTGGAACTGGAACCCAGTCCTTCCCTTCCTGTCTTCCCCCAGCGCCTCCCAACACGGAGGATTCTGGAGTCTCATTTCATTCCCCAAGAGCCTGTGGTGGGCAGTCTGGTTTCTTTTAGGCATGTGCTCTGTGGGGAAGACCCAGGGTTCTTGTAGGATGCTATGAATAGTCTTTCTTGAGATACCTGGCTCATTCAGCAGGTGGAACTTTCCACTTGGAAATTGGTTGACTTTAAAAAGACGCCAAGCCCTGGAAGACTGTTGGGAGAGGGCATCTTTTAAAAAACACGGGATGATGGTTTTTTTTTTTTTTTTTTTAATATTTATTTTTTCAGTTCTTGGTGGTGCTGAGGATCGAACCTGGGCTGCACGCATGCCAGGCGAGCACGCTACCATTTGAGCCACATCCCCAGCCCCGAGATGATAGATTTAGGAGTTCCCACCCACCTTTCTTTTTTTCTGACATATTTGGAGCTTCTTTAAATTCATAGCAAAATGTAAGCGCTGCCCCACCCAAACACTCAGGGCCCCACCACCACCACCCACTATCAGCATTCCCCACCAGAGTGGTGCTTTGTTTCAGTCGGTGAGCCCACTTCACTGTGTCCTCACCCAGACTCCATGGACTCCATTCACTCTTGCTTTCTTCTTCCCTGATCAGTGGCAGGTGGGTTGTGACCTGGCTGTGTCCTGCTGATCAGTCAGTCATTGCAGATCACCAGGTTTAAACTCTGGTGGTGTTTGTTTGTTTTTCCCTCGTCACCCATTTGCCTGCATGTCCCCACACCTCGCCAGCCCCTTGCAGCCCTCAGATGGGGGATTCCTTACAACTTGAGAAAGTCCAGAGGTGGCCATCCCTGGGCCTCTCCAGGAAGAGCCTGGGGGCTGGTTTCTGTAGTTGCAAGATTGTGGTTCAGTGTTACCTGGTGTTTCTGAACTAGTACCTTTTATTGTCTTTTGTTCCTTCTTTTCCCCGGTCCACCCTAATTTCCAGTTTCCTGTTGGGCAGAGAACCCCAAAATAGCATTGATCCCGGTCCAAACTGAAACAAATGAGCCATAGAACATCTTCCATTCCCTTCCTGGCTCCAGTTCTGTTTTTGTTGGGCAGAGCTTCCAGTGGCCCACACACCAGCTGTAGGCTTGTTAGAGATGCAGGCCTTTGACTTCCTCCTGTGTCTGCATTTGCCTATGTGCACATTCAGGTCTGAGGAGCTCCTGTGGTTTGCGGTAGGGGCTGCCCAGACGGTAGAAGGAAGTAACAGTGCAGTGTTTCCCAGTGACAGATGCTGCCCGTGAGTAGGAAGGAACTTGGACTTGTGTTCTTGCTCTGTTTCTTAATTGCAATATATTTTTTTCCTTTCCTCCAGGTCTCTTTAGAGCTGCTGTGCCCAGTGGGGCCTCAACTGGTATCTATGAGGCCCTAGAGCTCCGGGACAATGACAAAACTCGCTACATGGGGAAGGGTAAGGCTTGGAGCCCACACCTACCTCTGCAGTGAGTCTGAGCTAGCTTCCTGTCTCTAGCCCCCTCCTGCCCTTTCCCAAACCCACCCCTTCTCCCTGTTTTGAGGGGTAATGAGTAGTGTATCCCCTCTATAGTCAGAATAAGCACTGTGCCAGCATATGGGAGAGCCAGCAGAGCTGGCTTATTGGTTTTGGGGTTCCCAAGCCTGGGAATTTGGGCCAGGAGTTTTAGTGCTTCTGTCTATTTATTGCTCTTCTCTCCGGTCTGGAATACTCCTTCTAGTCAGGCCACAGACCCCAGGCATGAAAAGAAGGCCTGCAGCCTCTACCAAGGGAATGTCTCCCCTCCTCCCATTGCATCTGGGCCTTCTGACCCAGGCCTGCCATTGACAGGAGCCTTCTGATGAGTCATTACAATTGGTTTTCTGTGGACTTGATTCACACAAGCACTGCTCTGGCTTAGGTAGACTCTGGTTGACTGTGTGCAGTTTGACTTGTTAGTTTTTATGCACCTTTGACCTTTCTGGAGATGGAAGCCCGGTACCCATGTCACAACAAAGCACAGAGGGCTAGACTATGTCTTCTCAACAGGGTAAAAACGGTCCTCAGGATCTGAGAATTGGTTCATTTGGGTTGGGCAGACATTTATAACATAATCATAAACAGGTGCTATAGCACATCTGGAATATTAAGATTTCAGGGGAATAGCAACTGGGGAATATCCAAAAGGGCCACAGGGAAGGGCAGTTGTGAAGTTGGCTGAGGAACACAACAGAAGGGAAGGCCGTGTGTCCCCTCCCACTTGGTGAGAGCTGTCTCCACGCAGGCATACTACCCTGTTCAGTAGGCCAGCATCAGAAGACACACCCAGACCCTGACACTCCTGGCCCTCCTGTCTCTGCTCTCTCCCATCCTGTCCTTTACAGCCTCTTCTCTTCTGAGTCTCTCTTTCCTTCTCTGTCCACCTCTACTGGGCAGGCGTCTCCAGACCCGTTAAGTATGTTAATGAGTTCCTGGCGCCAGCCTTGTGCACTCAGGTAACCGTTGGGCATCGTCTAGTGTGCGGCTGGTGTTTCCAGTGCATGGTCTTGCAAACTAACCTTAGAATATTCTGAGCTGGTTGCTCTTTGTGCAGCTCTAACCCCTTGGGGTCCTAGGTAAGAGCACTCAGACTGGGCTGGAAAGTTGATTCTAGGGGAATTGGGGTGGAATTTTCAAGAGGTCAGGAGGGTCTTGGTGGTCTTCTGGGTCTGCATAACCACTGCTTTTCCAGCAGTGCTGCTCAAGCCTGTGTTTATTAATGTAATTTGATTTGATTATTCCTTCTAGGTGTCTCAAAGGCTGTTGAGCACATCAATAAAACTATTGCACCTGCCCTGGTTAGCAAGGTAGGACCTTCTCCTAGTAACTAATGCACATCAGTACCAGTTGGGCAAGTTCCAGGCCCAGGGCCTCTTCTGTTCACAGAGCTTATTCTGAGAGCTATGGAAGCCAGTTGGATTCCCGTTGTGCTTGGGAGTGTTTTGTGCATGAACAATCTAACCTGCTCCCTGTCTAGTGTCCACTTCTAATAGCATCTGGAACTGGACCAGAGGAATGAAGAGCACTCCAGAGCCCTTGATTTTCTCCCCCACCCCCTTCCCTGCAACTGTCTTGATAGAAATTAGGTCCAGATTTGTTGTTTGTTTGTATTTGTTTTTGTAGTGCTAAGGATTGAACCTGAGGCCCGTGTGTGTAAGACTCTGACTCAAAAATCAAAGGGCTAGGGCTGTGGCTCAGTGGTAAATCCCCAGTACCTACATAAAAACATAAATTCAGTAGGTGAAACAAAAGGAGAGGTGCTGTAGGTAAAATAGGGCTGGGGACCTGACAACCAACCTCAGGGATTTTTGTCTCAACTTCCTGTGGCCCTTCATTCTCTCTGCTGTGCTCCCCAGATGGGAAGGGTCAGCTCACGCTGTCCAGACCAGCCACAGCAGTCTCCTGCTTCTCCTGGCATCGGGTCCTTCCGCATCTGCCCTGTGTGCCGATGGGAAGAGGGTGTTCCTTTGCCTTCAGGGTCTCTGACTTGCTTATTCTGGCCTTTGTGGCACTGTCTAATTAGTCCTACCTGTGAGTCCCTAGATGAAATTTCCTCATTACCACTCAGCCTACATCACCCTCTGTTCTGGTCTCCTGAGCACCTCCTCGTGCTCCTTGTTCTGCCCTTCTGTGCCCTCAAATGGCAAGGCTAAGGCAGGGCCCCTCCAGGAAAACTTTTAGCTGAATTGTTTATGAGGATATGTAAGGGACATTACATATAAAACCATACATCATTATGGTTGGATTATAAAGTTTTTTTAAAAAAATATTTTTCAGTTTTCGGTGGACACAAAATCTTTATTTTTTTGTGATGCTGAGGATCGAACCCAGCGCCTCGCGCATGCCAGGCGAGCACGTTACCACTTGAGCCACAAAGTTTTTATAAAGTTTTTAAAACAGTGCTGAAGCTGAATTTATTATCTTGGTACCAGGGGTTGAACCCAGGGGTGCTTAACCACTGAACCACATCCCCAGCCCTTTGCATTTTGAGACAGGGTCTCACTAAGTTTCTTAGGACTTCCCTGAGTTGCCAAAGTAGTTGTAGATGGTCACCTTTATTTTTTATATGGTGCTGGGAATCTAACCCAGTGCCTCACAACATGCTATGCTATCTACTGATGAACTACAACCCCAGTCCCAAAACTGTTGCTTTCAAGGCGCTCATTTTGGGAGTGGGGTGGTAGCTCAATGGTGAGGTGCTTGTCTCACACTTACGTTAAGTGGTTTTAGACAACCTGCAAAAATCACAATCCCATCAGAGAATGGCTGTCATTTGGTCTTAGCCAATAGAGGCAGCCACAAACCCAGCTTTTGCAAGGCCCAGCTTATTTGAGTGAACAGTGAGCTTTGTTATTTATTGCCCCTAAAGACTTACTCTTGTTTGTATTAATAGCTTACATAGCACGTGCCAGGCAAGTCTGTCTGGTGTATGTGACCCTGGACTCAGGAGGCAGGCTGTACAGCCTCCATTGTTGGCCAAGAGAAATGCCAGACACCATAAAGCAAGTAAAAGGTAGTCTGTGTATTTGTTTTTTGTTTTCTTTTGGTGCTGAGGAGAGGACCCATGGCCCCTACACACTGAGTACATACTACCATATGAGCACAGAATTGATTGTGACTCTGCACCATTCCAAAGTTTGATGGATTTCATGGCAGAGAGCAAAGATTCTGTGGTTGGCCCTCACCCTCCTCTCTCCCCTGCAGAAACTGAATGTTGTGGAGCAGGAGAAAATTGACAAACTGATGATCGAGATGGATGGAACAGAAAACAAATGTGAGTGGCCTGAGTTACCAAGTCTTTGCTGGGGATGATTGGATGATTGGATCTCCTGGAGACCTTTTTAAAAGCTCAGGAAGAGGCTGTGCAATCCAGAACTAGAAACTGACTCTTCTGACTCTTCTGTTTCTTTGCCTCACCTTGAGAAGTCACATGCTCGATTCTGGAGTATAACCAGGAGACAGCAGGAAGAGGCTCTTGGGAAATAGGTGGTCCATGTGACATGCCATTTAAACTTTGGAATGAGAGATCAGGAAAGGAACCTACCTGCTCTAAATGCCATCTGAGGTAGCACAGCTGGGGGGCGACTCACAGGTGAAGGCCAGTGACAGAGAGTTTGGTGAATCAGAAGCCCCTTAATTTAACTAATTCCATTCCAGCTAAGTTTGGTGCGAATGCTATCCTGGGTGTGTCCCTTGCTGTCTGCAAAGCTGGTGCTGTAGAGAAGGGGGTGCCCCTATACCGCCACATCGCTGACTTGGCTGGCAACTCAGAAGTCATCCTGCCAGTTCCGGTGAGTGGCTCGTTGGAACTTTTTAAATAGGGGGGGGTGGGAGTTCTTCCTGGGGATACAAGAGCCCCTGTGCCTTGATTTCCTAAACGTGATTCCCAGCACAGCGGATATAAGGGGGCCCTGAAGATCTCAGCCTCAAAGAGCAGCCCTCTGCCCTTTGCTAAGTGCATGATCAGTGACCTCCCGTCTCCCTGTGCCCAGGCCTTTCTTTGGGACTAGCAGTGCTTTCCTTGTCAGGGTGAGAGTGCACTCGTGTAGCGGCTCCTCCTGATGGGAACTGTCGCAGTTCTCAGGTCCTAGTGAGCATTCCACAGCCATCCTTGGAGCCTGCCTCCTCTGTGACCCAGATGGTAACTGGAGGGTTTGCGGGTACCTCTCTGTAGGCGTTCAATGTGATCAACGGTGGTTCTCACGCTGGTAACAAGCTGGCCATGCAGGAGTTCATGATCCTCCCTGTGGGCGCTGGGTGCTTCAAGGAGGCCATGCGCATTGGAGCAGAGGTCTACCACAACCTGAAGAACGTCATCAAGGATAAATATGGGAAAGATGCCACCAATGTGGGCGATGAAGGCGGGTTTGCTCCTAACATTCTGGAGAATAAAGAAGGTAAAGATGCTGGAGGACCTGCCATTGGGGCGCAGGAGTAAGACCCTGTGGACAGGGTTGGGAGGGAAGTTTCCATCTGGGGACTCATTGGGTAGGGGCCAAAATAAGCCAGAGACCAGAAGGCAAAGGAGTACCTTCCTTCCCATCAGTGCACAGGGCAAGTTCAGTGGTGGTAGAACCCAATTAGGAGGCTGTGGCTGATGTGAGCTGCCTGGGCTGGCCCCAGACTTGCCATCCTCCTGCCACAGCCTCCCATGTAGCTGGGATTGCAGGCATGCACAGCCACAGGAAGCTTAAGAGGAGACCCTGGTCCTGCCTTGGTTTAGCTGTGGGAGATCTGTACAGGGCAGATTGTGTGTGTCTTTTTGAACATTGCCCTTTTTTTTTCCTGTTCTTTTGATGGTGGTGCTGGGGATCAAAGCCAGGCCTTGTGTATGCTGGGCAAGAGCTCTACCACTGAGCCACCCCCCTAGCCTGCTTCCTTCCTTTTGAATGGTTTAACCTAAGAGCTTGGAGGGGGTCTTTGAGCAGGAGCCTCAGGGCTATGAGGCAGCCCTTAGTCCTGATCTCGGTGGAACAGCCTGGAGATGGCCCTTGCTGCCCAGGACTCCCTCTTGGATCCCAGCCTCGGCTCTATTTAAAGCCTGTCCTTGGTACAGCTGATCTCTGCTAGTCTCACTGTAACTGTATCCTGGACATCTCAGCTGTCCTAGGTGCTGAATTTGAGAGCATTTGTCCATGAGAAAGGGCTATTTTCTTAGGTGATGCTTGAGGGACAGAAGGAAATAACTGGTGTCCTCAGAGCTGATAGTTGGGGCAAGCTCCTGGTCCTATTCTGGTTCCCACGTGGCCACTGTCTATGTTACCACACTGCTGCTCCTCTCCCCAGCCCTGGAGCTGCTGAAGACCGCCATCGGGAAGGCTGGCTACACTGACAAGGTTGTCATCGGCATGGATGTGGCCGCCTCTGAGTTCTACAGATCTGGGAAGTATGACCTGGATTTCAAGTCTCCTGATGACCCCAGCAGGTACATCACACCTGACCAGCTGGCTGATCTGTACAAGTCCTTTGTCAAGAACTACCCAGGTGAGTGCTCTGCGGAATGCCCACATGCCTCCCCAAGCGGGGGTTTCTGGGTAATGAACATAGCACACATAACAGTGGTTCCTACTGTGGAGAGGACTCTAGGACATGGTCCTTTCAGTACCAACAGGGACATCGTGTGAAGAGGTGTGCACCTTAGACGCTGTCACCACAGCCGCAGAGGGCAGATGCAGTCCACACTCCCTCGCACAGGGGGAAGCCAAGCTGTGGGTCCTTCGTGGCCCTGTGAGCAGGCTGTGCTGTACCTATTGCACAGAGGATAGGGACTGCCCCTGCCGTTTTGCAGAAGAAACTGAAGGCACAGACTGTTATGATAACTTGCCCAAGGGTGCACAGCAACTGGTGGGGCAGGAGTTCAGACCCAGAAGTTTAACTCCCTTAGTTAATTGTTGCACTTGGGAACTTTGGATTGAGCCCAGACCCAAACTCAGGCCTTCATGCTTTTTAAAAATACTGTGGTAGTGGGGGTTGAGCCCAGGGCCTCGTGCATAATGGATGGGTGCTCTACCTGTGTGCTTATTCTCAGTGATACTACATAAACCTGCCATCTAGGCAGGTAAATATTCCCCTTTAAGAGAAAAACCCTATGGGCCCAGGCTAGCCACCTTTGTGCTGCTGCAGCTTTGGTAGGCAGTGTTTTCCTCTCACAGGCACTGTCTGTCCTGTGAGAGGCCTGGAGCGGGGGCTGTGAGCCGAGGAGCAGGGCTCCAGCTGTGCGGCCCAGAGGCCAGCTCACTGACAGTGTGTCTCCTTCCCTAGTGGTGTCTATCGAAGACCCCTTCGACCAGGACGACTGGAAAGCGTGGCAGAAGTTCACGGATAGTGCAGGCATCCAGGTGGTGGGCGATGATCTCACTGTGACCAACCCCAAGCGCATTGCCAAGGCTGTGAGCGAGAAGTCCTGCAACTGCCTCCTGCTCAAAGTCAACCAGATCGGCTCAGTGACTGAGTCCCTCCAGGCGTGAGTGCCTCGCAGGGGTGACTAGGGTACCCTGAAAGTGTAGTAGGGTTCACAGCTGAACACCAAAGTAGGTGGTGGCACCATGGGGGGCTGGGGTGTTGAGCAGACTGTTCCCCAACCAGGAGGCTAACTCCAGGGTTTGATTGACCTGGGGCTGCGGCAGCTTCACCCCCTGTTGCTGGGCTCTGGTGAGGGCGGGCAGGGAGCTCATGCTGTCTCGGTTTTGTCGCACTTCAGGTGTAAGCTGGCCCAGTCCAACGGCTGGGGCGTCATGGTGTCTCATCGCTCTGGGGAAACTGAGGACACCTTCATTGCCGATCTGGTGGTGGGACTCTGCACTGGGCAGGTGAGGGCTCCTTAGGCAGAAGGTTTGTCCTGATTTCCTGAGATGTCAGTTCCCTGGGAAGACCCAAAGCCCGAATGTGGGTGGGAGCTGATGGTTCTGCCTCTTGTTGATACTGTCCTCTGTACAGCTGCCATGGCTAACAATCCTGAACAGAACAGGGTCACAAATGCCCTGCCTGGATGCTTTGCCCCTCCATGTTCTTAGGGTCCTCCTTAAAAATTGTTCTCCACTGTGGTGCCCTCCCGTTGCCCCACAAGCAAGCACAGCCTTTGCTTTCTCCCTGCAGATCAAGACTGGTGCACCTTGCAGATCTGAGCGCTTGGCCAAGTACAACCAGCTCCTCAGGTAAAGAGGCTTCCCTGAGAGGGCTGGGGCCAGGGTCTGCACTAAGCGTGGTGCCCTCCACTTCTGGCCTGGGGGTGTGTGCACTGGGCACATATCACAGGAAATCAGGCCTGGGGTTGGCACAGGGCCAGCACAGACTCTCAGGTGCCTGACGATGCCAGGCCGTAGCAAAAGCCTGTTTCATCCGTGCTGCCCTTTTCTGGTGGGAGGCAGAACTGGATCCCTTTGACAGTCATAACTGTTCCACCTTACTTGGTCTTGAGGATAGGAAACCAGGGCCAGGTGGGTGGGTGTGCTATTGTGTGCTGCTGGATGCCCTGGCCCCCTTTGCTGTCTCCTTGTGTCTTGGGGAGTCCCAGGACACAGGAACACTTGTCCCTTTTATAAGTTACTTTTTCTGCACTTTGAGGGAAAAGGAGCATCTATTTTAAAACTTCTCCCACATTATTCTTTCTTCAAAACTTTACCCTGAAAGGTTTCAATGCATTCAGAAAAGCCACTCTCCCTATTATATGGCCCCTGTGTAGCAGTGATTCTGTCCCCCCATCATCTCAAGATTCCTGTTCATTATGGGCACCAGGACCCAAATAGTGCCTTGTGTCTTCTAATAATTTCCCCCCTCCTTTTTTCCCAAGATGTTTATTGAGGAAACTGGGTGATTCTCTCATTTAAAAAAAAAATGTTAGGAATTTTATATTCCAAAAAGTGCTCATACTGGTGTCTGTTCTCTGCCCTTCAGAGGGGAGGGGGAGGGGAGCGGAGCAGCTGCTCCTGGCTTGCTGGGAACAGCCGGGTTCAGGAATGAGTTGGATAGGCCAGAAGGGGTTCTCATTTTCTGGGAGTCCCTGCTGCACTTGTGAAATAAGCCTCCTGTGTTGACCAGCCCTCCTCACTCCCTCTCCGTTTATCTTTTGTGCCTTCCAAGAATCGAAGAGGAGCTGGGTGACAAGGCGAAGTTTGCCGGCAGGAAATTCCGAAACCCCCTGGCTAAGTAAGCTGGGGCAGGCCTGAGCCCTCGGCACTGTCTGGAGATTAGATCCTCAATTAGATTCTCCTCCTGACTTAGCGTGGACAGCTCAAGCCCCCACCAGTGCTTGTGGGGCCTTTGGTGGTTAGCTCCCCTCCCACCACTAGTTCCTTAGTGCTCCTGCAGAAGCCAAGGTGACCACCCAGAGCCCTGTTGGAAACCCTCACAGTGTAATCATGTGACTGGCCTGAATCATCGTTCTCAGCTTGCTTCCCACCAAGTGTCCAGAACTATGTGCTCCTCCAGTGTGGCTACAGGCAAGGTCCCCAGTGGTTTCATATGCAAAATAAATAGCCTCAGTGACCCATAAGAACACTGCCTCTGTGTGTGTGTGAATGTGTGAGAGAGACATGGTTCCTAGGGCCCTTAGGGCAGTGGGGTACAAACCTGGAAAAGCTGGAGGCTTTAGTTTGTGTCTGTGGAGGGCGTATGCACCTTAAGGAAGATGAAGGTCCATGAACAGCGAGTGTGCCAAGGCATGTTGGTTCCCAGAGTTAAGACTTCTCCCACTGGGGAGGCAGCACAGAAGCGGAGCTGTTAGAGGAGACCTGAAGGATGTCCAGGCCACCGCCAAGTGGTTGTGCAAGCCAGAGGAACTCCCTTCCCAGTGGTCAGGGCTGCTGGCTCTGTTTGGGTCGGGGAGCAGGTGGAATGATTCAAAATCAGCTCTTGGGAGGGCAAGGGGAAGATCTAGGAGGTCCTGGAACCTCAAAGTCCGTTCCTAAGTTCTTTTTTTTTTTTTTTTTTTTTTTTTTTTAT
>NW_026000102.1:2974096-2986769 GCF_001458135.2 Marmota marmota marmota
GTACATCATTTTGTTATTACATATTCTGTGTCATTTTAGTTCACTCTTCAAAGTTAATTCATTTTGTTAATAAAAACAATGGTGAAGCAAAGCAAACATTCTAAGAATTGTAGAAAAAAGGGAAGAAGTTACTATTAGTTCAAATCAAAAAAGAAATCCCTAAAAATGTCATAAGAAAAATGTGGTTGCTCAATTTGGAAATATCATCTGTGGACACTGTTTAATTTGAAGTATAAAGAACTGCCTACTCTGTTAAAATTTTATTCCAAAGGAAATTTTTTAAAGTTTTTGAAGCATCAAGACTAATAGGCAAGAAAAGCGTTTACGTGACAGTTCATTAATCTTTAAGAAGTTGAAAAGCAAACATGTGGCAGAGAAGCCAGTGTGGATTTGCAATATTAAAAGGCCACCATCTTCAAATATTGTCATGACGGGCAATGGGAAGTAATTTGAGAATGGGCACCACTTATTTATTTATTTATTTATAGAGAACTTTTAATATTTATTTTTTAGTTTTTTTCGGCGGACACAACATCTTTGTTTGTATGTGGTGCTGAGGATCGAACCCGGGGCCACACGCATGCCAGGCGAGTGCGCTACCGCTTGAGCCACATCCCCAGCCCCGTTCCTAAGTTCTTTAAAGTGCTCTTATCTACCTGCAGCTAATGCCCACCTCATCTTCATGTTGCAGAAGGCACAGTTGTAGGATGATGTTGAACACGCATGAAGAATACATTTATTTAAATGAAAGGTGGAATACTGTGGTTGCTACCTCTTAGAGTCTGTAAACAGGCTGCGGCAGCTACCTGCCCCTTGAAAAGGTCTTATATTAACATTTTTCTTCCCCTGAAATAAATTGGTCAAAGAAAGTAACTTGAATTGTATTTTAATACAGTGCATAGTTGGGGACTAGGAGGCCCACTTTATATTCATTTTTAGTTTTAGGTGGACACAATATTTTTTTTTTTTTTTTTAATTTTTACGTGGTGCTGAGAATCGAACCCAGTACCTCATGCAGGCTAGGTGAGCATGCTACCCCTTGAGCCACATCCCCAGGCCCAGGAGGCCCTCTTGTGGATGTTTTGTGTTCATGGCTCCTTCAGTCAGGATTTAACCCAAGGAACCATCACGATGAGGAGCAACACATAAAGAACTGGATTTTGTGCTGGGGGGTGCCTGGTGGAGCAAGTGGGAGGCCCTCAGGCAGCCAGTCGGCAGGGATGGAGCCTCAGGGCACAGGGGAAGCTGTCCTTTCACTGGGCTGGGATTGTGGCTCAGCAGTAGAGCACTCACTTAGCACTGGTGGGACCCGGGTTCAATTCTCAGCACCACATAAAAATAAAGGCATTGTGTTGTGTCCATCTACAAAAAAGATTTATTTCCCCTCTCTCCCCTCCCCTCCTTTAAAAAAAAAAGTCACTGATCTGAGGCTGGGATTGTAGCTCAGTGGTTGAGCACTTACCTAGCATGTGTGAGGCCCTGGGTTTGATTTTCAACATTATATAAAATAACATTGGCAACTAAAAAAATATATCTTAAAGAAAGGTTACTGATCCAGGTACAGTGGTGTACAATCTGTCATCCCAGCTACTTGGGAGGCTGAGGCAAGAAGATTTCAAGTTCAAAGCCAGCCTTGGCAACTTACTGAGACCCTATCTGAGAAAATTAAAAGATCTGATGTTGTTGCTCAGTGGTTGAGTGCTTGCAGCTGTGGACAATGTCACAGTAATGCTTAGTTTGGTACTGGGATCATGCTCAAGTTGACAACCATTGGTGTTTTTAAATTTGGTTTAATGTCACATTTTCTGACTACTAGATAAAGGCACTGATTGCTCTTGAGGTCAGGGGCAAGTAGAGATAGCACCTTTCCAACCTACTCAACCCCAGAAGAAGGCTGCTAAGTCAGGGCTAGGGGCATTTCAGTTGCAGGTTGGACTGGGTAGCTTAGCACACCAAGACACCGGAGTTAGGAAAGCTGACTGAGTGAACTTCCTGACCCAGAACCAGCAAAGCACATTCCTGACACTGATGGGCAGATGTAGCTGGCCAGGACTGCAGGCCAGTGGGCCTCTTCCCAGGGACCTGTCTGAAGGAGCACAGGCAATATGAATACCAGGTTTTCTGAGAGCTGGCCTGGATTTAGTGCGTCTCCAGACCGCAGTGGCACACAGGAAGTGTTTTCAAAGTAAACGGTTTCACTGGCACTTCTTAGTGTTCTCTGCTTGCTTTGTTTTCTTTTTCTTTTTCTTTTTTTTTTTTTACTTTGTATTACAAATACTTTTCCACATTGCATATATTTCTCATCTGTGGTTGTTTTCCGACCTCTGAATTCTGATCCTCTGACATTAGAACAAAAGTAAATTAAAACTTCGAAGCAGTGGTTCTCAAATTTGGCCACATTAGAAACCCCCTGGAAAGCTCCTGTTGCTCAGGCCTCTCCCCAGACCAATTAAAAGTCCCCCAGCTGGCTCCAGTGTGCAGCAGAGCCTGAGGACCCTGGTGGGTGAGGACCAGGCAGCACTACAATGCCTGCTTTCCAGGAGACCAAGCCTTGGTCCTTTTCCTAGAATGCAGCTGAGACAGGAAGATGGTGGCTGAGGGAGGGCTCCTCCAGGAGCCTGTGTCCTGGCGGTGGATTCCACCAGCCCTGTGCATGCAGCCAGCTCAGCTCTCCTCCAGACTGTGGGGACCCCCAAACCTGCTGCACCCACAGTGGCCACATGGCAGCAGAACAGCGTGGTGGCAGAGCATGTGGATGCAGCTAGGCTTGTGTGGCCCCGGGTCCTGGCTCTCCTACTCAACAACTGCACTTCAGCTTCCCCATCTACAAAATGGTACTGCTGGGCTGGGAGGCGGCTCAGTGGTGGAGCGCTTGCCTAGCATGTGTGAGGCACTGGGTTCAATTCTGAGCACTGCATATAAATAAATGAATGAATTAAAGGTCCATCAACATCTAAAAAAAAATTTATAATGGTACTACTAATACCACCCACCAATTATCATATATGTAGAGTACTACGAATTACTTCATCCACTTAGGCTGCCATTGAGAACAAAGCTATTAAGCCTAACAATGAGGTGCAGATGTGCCCAGCTATGGAAGGTATAGAACGCAGCGAAAGGAAGGAAAGTGCTCAGGCTATGTCAAGTTCCAGGGGTCTTGTTAAACTGACTTGCCCCTGTGGGTCCCAGCACTTCTCCCTGGGTTCCTGTGAGCGCTTTATAACTTTGATAACCAGCAGGTAGTTTTCACCCATGATGATTGTGGGCTTTTATTTTCAAGGGTAGGATGGAGGCCAGCTTTTCACACATGTTAAACAAGCTCTCTGACACTGAGCTACACTCCTTGCCCAGTCTAAACTTTTTTAAAGTGGTAACAGGCAGTTACGTAAGTGGTCAACGTATAGAGCTTGACTTGGAAAGTCTTCATCCAGTCGTGCTCTTTGACGACTGCATGCGGATGCAGAGTGGGACTTTCCTTATTCCTTTGGCCCAGGTGGTTTTGTGAACCTGGTATCATTGTGCACATCTGAAGTCCTGTCTCCTTCATGGAAAATTTTTGGATCTCTTCAAGTGCCCAAGGGACTTGCTCCATGGATGCACTTGTGGATGTTGATGGTGTGTCCTCGGGTCACTGCCCCATCGATGGCAGATGGTCCTTCTCACCACCCTTCTGTGGGAGTCATTCCAGCAAGCCCAGGCTGGAGGGCCATGCACAGCTCTTCCCTGCACCATTCAACCAACCATGTAGAAGTACAACTGCATCCAGTACCAGGTGACCTTCAAGTGTACAGCTGATGTGTTCTAACAAATGGGAGACTTGTAACCATCACTGCAATCGTGACAGAACGTTTCCAACACCCCTAGAAGTTCCTTGAACCCCTTCCCAGTAAATCCTACCCCATCCCTGACCCAGGAACCTTATGGTTTTGCTTTATTGTTTTAATTCTACTTAGTGGCCAAAATCTGAAGCAACAATTTCCTGTGAAAATGTCAATTTCTGGGTTCTGCAGAACTGGAAAATAAATACACTGGGCCCACACTGTCAGAAGGCAGCGCTGGCCCCTCTTTTCCACAGCCACAGACCTCCCTGCACACTGCCCCCCTTGACCTACCTGCCTGGCCCTCCAAGCATCTGAGCCTGAAACACCGGGCCCTTTGGCTCTCGGCAGAGAGCTACCCAGCTCTTTCCTTTTCTGTTAAAGTCCTCTGTCCCCAAGGGTTCTTGACATCAAGGCCTCTGGGGCTTCTCCGCCCTTGACAACCACCTCCCCGGGCCTTAAGGTAGCAAGGACTCCCCTGACACAACCTTGAACTCTGCAGCTTCTCCAGACCCAGAATGTGGGGCAGCGCCTCCTCCATCAGCTCCTTGTCAGCTCAGCCAGAGGCCTGCCTGGCTGCTGCATTTCAGCTGCTTCCTGCCAGTCTTACTGCAAAGTGGGAGGGCTTGGTAATCAGGGCTGCTGTCCACTGGGACCAGGAATGATGGCAGATTCATTTGCATATGTGACCTAAGACAGTAATTAAACCCAAGCGCCCCAGGGGTGAGAAGTAAGCATATTAATTCAGAAGCAATTAAAAACCCTCCAATGCCACCCGCACACAGCCACCACTTCTGAGACTGGCGCTGATGACTGTCACCTTCGGCTACCTCATTTGGCCGCCAGACAGCTGCTTGGGCTGCACACTGTCAAGAAGGGTGTGCTTGGACCTGAGGGTCGCAGTTTCACCAGAGTCTCACTCTCCAGATCCCTGCTAAGGGCTCGCTGTGCAGGGCCAGGGCCTGCTGTTTTCTCTTAATAGTGGTAAACTATAGACAACAAAACCTACCCTCTTAACCATTTTAGGTGTACAATTCAGTTGTATAACCATTATCATTATCTAGTTCATTATCCCGAACCAAAACAGGGTACCTGTTAGGCAGAAGAACACCGGCTCTCCTGTCCCCCAACAGCCGATCAACTTGTCTCTATGTTCTGTCTCTCAGACTTTATTCTAGATATTTTATACAAGGTGAGTCATACAATATTGGTCTTCCATCTGCCTCATTTCACTTAGCAGAACATTTTCCAGGATCATTCCTCTTGTTGTATGTGATAGACTTTCATTGCTTTTTAAAGCAGCATGATATTCCATGGAATGGACAGATGTGGATAAACAGACCACATCTATTAATTCATTCATCCATTTGGGGTCATTTGGGTTGTTTCCACCTTTTGACTCTTGTGAATAATACTGCTGTGCACATTGGTGTGCAGGACCCCCCTGAGTCCTGCCTTCAGTTCTTGGGGCATATATGTTTAGTAGAATTACTGGGTCAAACGATAATCCTAAAAGTAACTATTTTGTTGTGCTGGACCCCAGGGTTTTGCACATGCTCAGCACATACTCTGCCACTGAGCTACACCGAACCCCACAACAACTGCACCATCTGACGTTCCCACCAGCAATGCACAAGAATTCCGGTTCTTTTCACATTGTCATTGTATATTGTTTTCTTTTTTTAATATTTATTTTTTAGTTATAGGTGGACACAATATTTTATATTTATTTGGTGCTGAGAATTGAACCCAGTGCCTCACGCGTGCTAGGCAAGCGCTCTACCTCTGAGCCACAACCCCAGCCCCTCTTTTTTTTTTTTTTTTTAAATTGTGACCATCCTAGTAGGTATGAAATGGCATCTTGACCTTGAAAGAAGAAAACCCTGGGCTGGGTGTGGTGGAGCATGCCTGTAATCCCAGTGATTTGTGGGGCTGAGGCAGGGGGATCATGAAGTTGAGGCCAGTCTCATCAACTTAGCAAGAACCTGTCTCAAAATTAAAAATAAAAAGGGCTGGGGATCTGACTCAGAGTAAAAGTGCCCCTGGGTTCAATCTTCAATCCCTGGTACAAAAAAAAAAAAAAGAAGAAGAAAGAAAGAGAGAGAGAGAGAAAGGAGAAGGAGGAGAAGAGAAAAGGAAGAAGGAGGAGGAGGAGGGGAAGAGGGCAAGGGGGAAACCTTGGGCTGGGTGTGGTTGTGGCTCAGGCCACCATGCTGGGAGGTGGCCTGACCATATTGCCCAGTCAGGGTGTGCCTATGAGTTCATGTGTTCCCAGACTATTAGGGTGCTGGGGTTTGCTGCTCTGAGAAACCTCATCTCCCCAGAATGCACTGGGCCTCCCCCAGCCAACACTATCCTCCTACCCTGCTTTCTTATGTTTTTTCCAAAGCAATTAACATCACCTGAAATGTTACATGCCTATTTTTCTTTCATTTATTTATTTTTTGTTTTGGGGGTACTGGGGATTGAACTCAGGAGCACTTGACCACTGAGCCACATCCCCAGCCCTATTTTGTATTTTAGTTAGAGACAGGGTTGCACTGAGTTTCTTAGTGCCTCGCCATTGCTGAGGCTGGCTGTGAACTCTTAATCCTCCTGTCTCAGTCTCCTGAGCCGCTGGGATTACAGGCATGCGCCACTGCGCCAGGCAACTGCCTACTTTTTATTTACAGTTCCTTCATTACACTGCAAATACCATGAGTCTTGGTGTGGCTCACTATGGTGGATTCCGCACCGCCTTGGGCAGGTGTCCCAGGTCTGAAGGAGCAAACCCTGGAGGCTTTACTGAGGACTCACAGGAATTTCTGCACAGAGGACCTTTGAGGGCTGAAGTGTTAATGAAAAGAAGAGGTATCTCTTAAAAAGATCTACAGAGATCTTTTTTAGAATGTTAGTGTTGAAGTCCAGGGGTATGAGCTCAGCAAGGAACTGAAGGAAGAGAAAACCTGGAGAACAAGGTCAACTGGGCCTCGACACATGTTTGGAAGACGGGCTCACCAGGTCATGAGGAAGGTAAGTGCCCTGGACCTGGAAGGCCCTGCCAGTCCTGGGCTGCTCTGCCTGTCAGCCTGAGGCTGGCTGCTCACGGGGCGGCGGTGAGCCAGGAGGAGCCCCAGCTCTCTCAGACCAGGAGAATCTGAGCAAAGCCAAGGCGGAGGCCAGGGAAGTGACCATAGGTGCTCCTGCAGCCCAGTACCTCTCTGCCAGTCAGGGACAACAGGCACTGCCACACTCTCACATCAAAGGCTGTGAGGCGACAGGCAGCGGTGCCACATGGAGGCTGAGGCCAGAGGATCTCAAGTTCCAGGCCAGCCTCAGCAACTTAGCGAGATCCTGTATCAAAATAAAAACTAAGAAGGGCTGGGGATGTGGCTCGGTGGTTAGGCGCCCCTGGATTCAGTCCCTGGTCCTGGTCCCTCTACTCCCCACCAAAAAAAGGTGCAATTCAGGTTATATTCATTAATTTATGCATCAATTACCACAATCTAACTCTAGGACATTTTCATCATCTGGAAAAGGAAGCCTGTGCTAATTAACAGTGACTCCCCATCCCCCTAGTCCAGCTCCTGGCAAACACTACACTTCTTCCAGGTAGTTCATGAATGGAGTCATATAATGTGTGGTACTTTGTGACTGGCTTCTTTCACTTAGAATAATGTTTTGAGAATTCATCCATGTCATAGCAGGTATCAATATTCTATTACTTTTTATGGCTGAATAATATTTCATTTTTTGGATATACCACATTCTATTTATCCATAAATTGATTCCAGTTGTTTTCACTTTGGGCCTGCTTTGAATAGTGCTACAATGTATATTCATTTACAACTTTTTGTGTGAACATGTTTTCAATTCTCTTGGGTTGAGCTGGGTGTGTAGCTCAGTGGTAGAGCACTTGCCTAGCATGCATAAAATCCTGGGTTCGATTTCCCACGCTGCAGAAGTAAATCAGTTCTTGGGGTGGGGTTGTGGCTCAGGGGTAGAGCACTTACCTAGCATGTGTGAGGCACTGTGTTTGATCCTCAGCTCTACATAAAAATGAACAAATAAAATAAAGGTACTGTGTCCATCTGCATCCCCAGCACCACAAAAATCAATCAGTCATTTCAGGCAACTTACCAGGAGTGAAATTGTTAGATCACATGTAACTGTTTTGTTTTTTGGTACTGGGAGCTGAACCCAGAGGTGCTTAACTGTAAGGGTCAGGCGAAGCGTCGGAGAAAGAGACCACCAAGTGACCACTCATGCAATTGGCAGAAGGGGATTTATTGAACCAGCATGCTGGGGCTCCGTGCCCACTCAAGAAGGGAAAGCAGCCCAGAGCCCCGAGCAGGGGCTGAGCACTGCTTAAGTACACTTTTTGGGGAGGGCGGAGGGCTTTGTATACATCAGAACAAATCATCATGAGGCGTGGGAAAATTGAACAACAACTCCTAAACATGATTAGTTCATTCATTGGTGGGAACAGGTCAGGCTGGAGTGATAGGTCATTTCTAAACGGGGTACACATTCAAACTGATTGGTTTTAGGGCCTAAAGGACTACGTGACCAGTTACACAGAGCCCTTCAGTTATTAAACCACCAAACAGCCAGAGGAAATGTTTACTGGGCAATTCCAGTATTGTCCTAACAGCTACAGGGATTTCAGGTTTTGCAGGTAACATAGAAACCTAACAATACCTAATCCTTTACATTTTAACTCAGACCTTGCAGCTTAGAAACTTTACAACACCCGGTCTTTTACCCTTTAACTTTTACGCTTTAACTTCAATTTCTTTTACCCTTACATAACCACTGAGCCACATCCCCCGGAGTTTTCATTTTTTTTTTTTTAAATATTGTTTTAGTTGCCAATATACCTTTAGTTTATTTTATTTTTATGTGGTGCTGAGTATCGAACCCAGGGCCTCACACATGCCAGGTGAGCAGGCTACCACTTGAGCCACATCCCCAGCCCCCCTCATTTTATTTTTTTAATTTTTGAGACAGGTTCTCATTAAATTGCTCAGGGACTCACAAAATTGCAAAGGCTAACCTGCAACTTTCTATCTTCCTGCCTCAGCTTCCTGAGTCACTGGGATTACAGGAATGTGCCACCATGTCCAGCTAACTTTTTTGAGACAAGTTCTTCTAAAATATTGCTGAGCCTGGCCTGGAATTTGTGATCCTCTTGCTTCAGCCTCCCAAGTTGATGAGATTATAGATAGGCATTCTCCATAGCAAATGACTCCAGATAATTCCCCCCCACCCCCACCCCCACTGGGATTGAATTCAGGGGCACTTGACAACTGAGCCTCATCCCCAGCCCTATTTTTGTATTGTTATTTAGAGACAGTGTCTCACTGAGTTAGTTGCTTAGCGCTGCATTAAATTGCTGAGACTGGCTTTGAACTCTCAATCCTCCTGCCTCTACCTCCCAAGCTTCTGGGATTCTAGGCATGCGCCACTCAGCCCGCTCTAGATAATTTGGTATAAGCTGGATATACAGCTGTTCCAGCACCATTTGTTGAAAAGATGTCTTTTATTTCAAGTCTTAACATTGGATCACTTTTAAAACTATTGAAAAGGTGGCATTTTTAGAGAATGTGCTTAGCAGTCCTAGCCACTCCCAGCACCCACCTTGCCCTTAAGAAAAGAACCATTAAGAAAAGAACGCAAGAGGCTGGGGTTGTGGCTCAGAGGTAGAGCACTCGTGCCTAGCATATGTGAGGCTCTGGGTTCTATCCTCAGCACCACATAAAGTAAAATAAAGACATTGTGTCCACCTATAACTAAAAATATTTTTTAAAAAAAGAAAAAGAAAAGAACCCAAGAGTGCCTGCAGAGCATGTGTGAGGCCCTAAGCTCAATCTCTAGGAAGAAGCGGGGAAGGGAGGGGGAGAAAAGAAAATAACCCCAAGGGCTGGTGTGTAGTTCAGTGGCAGACAATTTGTATAAGGACTGGGGACATAGCTTAGTGGCAGTGTTCCCCTGGCATGCAGGAGGACCTGGGCTGAGTACTTGGACCCCCAGTACCACACACACAGAATTGAAACAAACAGCCAGCTGTAGTTCCAGCTACTAGGGATCTGGGGACTGAACTCGGGGCACTTAACCACTGAGCCACATCCCCAGCCCTTTTAATATCTTTTTTAGAGACAGGATTCTTGCTGAGTTACTTAGGGCCTTACTGAGCTGCTGAGGCTGGCTTTGAACTCACAATCCTCCTGCCTCAGCCTCCTGACCAACTGGGATTACAGGCTTGCCCCACGGCGCCCAGCCTCAGGATCCTCCTGAGACAGGACCATCATTTGATCCCAGGAGTTCTAGGCCCGCTGTACATCATTAAGAAAAGAAAGAAGAAAAAAAAAAAGTGTTTTGGGGGGCAGTCGCGATGTAAAAATGCAGTCTCCACTGAACTAAAGTCCAGCAAAATCTTACATCTGTCTCCATCCAGAAAATCATATTGAGTCTGAGGCCTAGAAAAGAGCCATTCTATGTAGAGGGGTCCCCTGATCCTCCCCCAGCCTTCTGCTGTCGCTGCTTCAGCGTCCTGGCACGAGAGTGGCTGTTCTCCAACCACCTCCCAGGGCGAAAGTCAGGTCCAACTGGAGTGAGGACACAGTGGCCCCATCGGTAAGGAGCCCAGCTCCGGGGTCCACCCCTTGGTTTGGTCGGGTCTGGCTGGCGCGGGGCGTCCTTCGGCCGCCAGGGGGCGCGGTGGAGCGCCCTCAGCCCCGGGCCTCGGCGCCGCAGCCTGCGGGCTCTGCCTGGGGCCAGGCCGGCCTCCCTGGCCCTGTTCTGCAGCCCCAGCGTCTGGCAGAGGTTTGCTCTTCCTCTGAGCCCACTGTACCCTGAGGCCGGTAGGGGCTTGGAGCCAGCCCAGTGCTGGGAGAGAGCTCGGGAGAAGAATGGAGCTGTCGTTGGGTAAAGGAAGATTCCTGGACAGCACGTCCTTGTCAACATCTGCCCTCTCCAGGGTCACCGCAGATGCGTGGCAAGGCACAGCGCCATGGACCCCGGTCAAGGGGAGACTGCTTCCAGGCCCACTTTGATTCTGAGTCATCAGGGAAGAATCTCTCCCCTAAGATTTCTTGCGTGTCGAAGACTTTCGCTCTGCTTTTCTAGGGACAAAAGGAAAGAAAGGAAACAACTGCGGAAAGAGACAGAGCTGCCCTGCCCTCTCTGCGCTAGCTGTCACCAAGCTCTGGGTTTTCAGCCCAGGGGGGCCCAGCCCCACCTGGAAGACGCCGCGCAGGTGCTGAGCCGGGCTCCCTCTGGCACAGCTGTGTCTGGCGTTGCCAGCCACCCACCAGGGCCAGGGCCTGGGAAGGGCACTTCCTGGGACCAGCCCAGCGAGCACTCTGGAGATGGGCAGGGCCCGGGACCAGGAAGTAAGTGCCCAGAACTGGAAAGTTCTATGCAAAGTAGCTCATTTGGAAGGACTCTGGCCAGACTGCAACTCAGTGAAGAATTTCCCACAGGTGTCCTGCACCGCACCTGTCACCAGGAGTCACAACCCTGTTTCCAGGGGCACCTCTAGAAGGTCATTCAAGGAGACTACAGAATAAAGAGCCTCTGGATGCAGAGTCTCTGGATGCCTGGCCTGGAGAAGGACAGCACCAGGTGGGGTGGGAGAGGGGTCAGATCTTTGGGTCTCTCCTCTGGGTTACCTGGTATACCTTCCCCCTGCCTTTAAGGAAGGTTAGGCTTTATAAACCAGTAGCCAGCTTTTGGGCTGAAGTATTTGGCAGAAAGAACCTGCGGTGTTAAAGGACTATTTAAATCTCTGGCGGACACATCTATTAAGTCCTAACACATCAGCAATGAGGAAACATGAATACTGAGCAGAAAAAGATAATGGCCAAGAAAGAAATGCATGACCAGCTTTTTTCTGACCTCAGGAGGGGCCATATATTTGGGTACTCTCAGTGGGGGACAGCAGCTCCCTCCTCCTAAAAGAAGACCATTCTCAGCTTCAGGCACTGACCAATGCAGAACTATTGGCCATGCTCATGTCACCCCAATTCAGTGAGCTGAAGTATAGAGACTTAGACCTCAAGTGCTAGAGTTCCCCAGAGAGTATGCCCTTGACCTTTTCTATAAGGGCTTCTCCTCCTTCCTGGATACCATGGGAAAATACCCATGGGATGACAAAAATAAAGGTGTGCCAGACACGGGCGCCTCTCCGAGTCCCAGCTGCCTTTGAGATGGTGGACAGAAGTGTCTGCTGAATTGTCTGTCTCCTTTCTGCAAGGGTGAAGAGTCCGCAGGGAGAGTGGGAGAGAGACGGGGCTGACCAAAGAGGATGCCATGCAGCTGCGGTTCCCCTCCCTGGAGCTGCCTAGATCCAAAGGAGAAAACAGCAGCCATGCAGCACCCCAGTGTTCACCCTCCTCCACCCCCACCCCCGCCTTCATTCCTGTCCTGTAGCAGGACCTTGTCGGGAGCTAGACTCCCAACCCACCTGAGGTAGTGGGGATCAAACCACCTTGAGCATGCCAGGCAAGGCCTGCACCACTGAGCTCCATCCTCAGCACAGGTGGAGTTCTCCTTGTGTGTGGGTGGGTGGGGTGTGTGTGTGGGTGGGTGGGTGTACTGTGTGGGGTACTGCAGATACCAGGGTGCTCTACCACTGAGACATGTCCCCAGCCCTTTTTTTTTTTAAATTTTTTATTGTGGGTTGTTCAAAACATTACAAATTTCTTGACATATCATATTCCACACTTTGATTCAAGTGGGTTATGAACTCCCACCTTCACCCCATACACAGATTGCAGAATCACATCAGTTACACATCCATTGATTTACATATTGCCATACTAGTGTCTGTTGTGCTCCGCTGCCTTTCCCATCCTCCACCTCCCCCCCTC
>NW_026000102.1:2987089-3007346 GCF_001458135.2 Marmota marmota marmota
GAAGTCAAACAACAACAAGTGCTGGCGAGGATGTGGGGAAAAGGGTACACTTGTACATTGCTGGTGGGACTGCAGATTGGTGCAGCCAATTTGGAAAGCAGTATGGAGATTTCTTGGAAAGCTGGGAATGAAGCCACCATTTGACCCAGCTATTCCCCTTCTTGGTCTATTCCCTAAAGACCTAAAAAGAGCATGCTACAGGGACACTGCTACATCGATGTTCATAGCAGCACAGTTCACAATAGCAAGACTGTGGAACCCAGCCCTTTTTATTTTTAATTTTGAGACAGGTTCTTGCTAAATTGCTGAGGGTCTCACTATGTTGCTGGGGCTGGCCTCCAATTTATGATCTTCCTGCCTCTCTGGGATTACAGGGTGCGCCATCCTGCCAGCTAGGGGCTGAGTTTTAAAGGCCAACACTGCGTTACAGAGCAGAGGTGAGCTGAGGCTAAATGACTGCTGGAGTAGAACCACTGCTGATGGCAGCAGTGTCAGGAGAGGGTGTGGATTGGGGGTTTGCAGGTTGGCATGGTTCGGGAGCAAGCAGGAATGACCAATTCAAAGGAGCCTAGCCCTGCACAGTGGCACACACCTGTAATAACAGTTGCCCAGGAGGCTGAGGCAAGAGGAAATTTGAGCCAGCTTGGACAACGTAGGAGACCCTGTCTCAAAATTAAAAAAAAAAAAAAAAGGCTTAAACCCCAGAGGACATTTATTGGCATGGCATGACTGGGTCCTGAGGCTGAAAGGGTGACTTCAGAACTCAATATCTTTCTATCTCTCCAGGCTTAGCTTCCCACCACACCTCTACCTTTTCAGCTCAGCTGCTTAGTTTCCAATTTTTCAGCAAAAAGCCTAAAGTGGACTCTCATTGGCTCAAATTGGGGCACAGTTCAATCTTTGAACCAATCACTGCAAAAGGGGTGGGTGAAATCACTGATTGGATAGGCCTGGGCCATAAGCTCACCCTTAGATTTTGGGGGCAGGTCAGTATCACCCAACCATATGGACTGAGATCAGAAAATAAGTGTTTCCCGAAGGAAGAACAGGATGCTCTGACTAGAAGAAGGGAGAATGGATGATAAATATTAGCAACCACTCTCTTCCAGCTGAGACTCCTGCTACCTTCTGGCTGTGTGACCTTGACCAGGCCACTTGACCTTTCTGAGTCTCAGCTGGAAGTACAATTTGTTTCAGTCTTAATTGTCCCCGTCTATGAAAAAAACAGGGAAGAAGACAGACATGGTCTGGGGTTCTTAATATATTTGAAGTTCCCATTGGGATAAATTAGAAAGTCATTAAGAATTAGTTGTGGGGCTGGGGTTGTAGCTCAGTGGTAGAGCGCTCGCCTAGCACATGCAAGGCCCAGGGTTCTATCCTCAGCACCACATAAAAGTAAATAAATAAACTAAAGGCATTTTGTCCAACTACACACACACACACACACACACACATATAGAATTCAGTTGTAGCTGGGTGTGGTGCTACACAGCTGTAATCCCTGTGACTCAGGAGGCTAAGGCAGGAGGATTGCAAGTTTGCAAGTTCTAGGACAACCTCAGCAATTTGGTGAGACCCTATTATTTTTTTGGTTCCAGGGATTGAACTTGGAGGCACTCAACCACATCCTCAGCCCTATTTCGTATTTTTATTTAGAGACAGGGTCTCACCAAGTTTCTTAGTGCCTCACCATTGCTGAGGCTGACTTTAAACTCACAATTCCTGTCTCAGCCTACCAAACATCTGGGATTACAGGTGTGTGCCACTCCACTGGATGCAAGACCCTATTTCAAAATTAAAAATAAAGAGGGCTGGGGGTATAGTTCAGAGCACCCCTGGATGCAATTCCCAATGCTACACACACACACACACACACACACACACACACACACACAATCATTTGCTTTGTCCCTTCTATGAGTGACAGATTGACAAGGGGCTACTGTCTAGAACCTCAGTGATCTAGCTAGCATATCCCTTGTGCATTTCCCAGGCATAGGAAACAGCCCTGTGAACGTTAAATGCATTTAATTTTTTTTTTCAATTCCCATGAAAATTTATTAAACCTGTATTAAATAGGACAGAGTCAGGAAATGTCCCTCTCCCATCTTCGCACAGTTCACAGCACAAGGGTTGTGACCACCAGGGTCAGTGCCTCAGTGCTTCCCCTCAGTGGACACCACAGCAGGTTTCACGGGTTTTTATAGTTATGCAATATCCAATGGTGCAGCGGTCGGCTGTTGCAGAAGTTCAGGTTTTCTCAGAGAGTGGTGAATGACAGAGTGGCAGTCGCAGCTAATGGAGACTTTGCTTCCTTTTAAAAGTATACCAAGGTGGACCCATTGCTTGTCTGGTCAAAATCTTTACTCACAAAGCCAAAATGTAATCATCAGGGTCTCGCTGGCTCTTCCACAAGGATGGAGGTGGCTGTCTCCATGTCAGCAGAGAATTCCAAAGTCTACGGGTTCTTCCAGAACACGCCTGTGGTCAGCTCGATTCTATGGTCTGATCTAGGTCAGTGCGTACATCTCCGTTCCTGGTTACCTGTGGAATAGTGGTTGACTCCACATGGGTGGTTACCTCCAAATCACTGGTCGGCTCTAAGAGGCCAAATTTTGATTCTGAGGGCAGTGTAGAGAAGGCACAGTCAGGACAGGGAGGAGCAGGACTGCACAGAGCATGGCCCTGGTGCCCTGAGAGGGCAGGAGGCGGGCTGGTGAGCAGGCATGCATTTTCATCTTTGGGATGATTCATTGTACTTATAAGATCCCTTTAGAATTTGTATGCTTTTCATTAATTTAATTAAAAACAGATCTTGTAAGACTTTTTCTTGAGATTTATAATGAAGGAAAAATGACTTTAAAAAAAATTCATTTGCCGTGTTACGAATGTACACCATGTTTATTTGGTAATTATTTCTCATGGTGGTAATTATATCTTATATAAGGAAATGCTGAAGGGCATCCAGTGAAAGCAATGAAACATTAAATAATCTCAAGATTCCAGCTGAGTGTGCTTAGCCACGCCTGAAATCCTAGCAACTTGGGAGGCTGAGGCAGGAGGATTGCAAGTTCAAGGCCAGCCTCAGCAACTTAGGCCCTGTCCAAAATGAAAAGCACTGGGGATATAGCTCAGTGGTAAAGCACCCCTGATTTTGATCCCTAGTACCGCCAAAAATATAAATGAATAAAGATGTTTGTGAAATTATTTGTAAATTAGCCAAGTTAAGAATCAGGCAAATGATCCCATAAAGACTTTAACCTTTTAGATAACACTGTTAAATAATGAACTGTGAAGTACAGAGGAGCATAATAGATGGGTGCATAATGATCATAAAGTACGGTATTAATAGTCTTGGCATCCATCAGAAACCTATAACTTCTGTGACATCAACATCGTGAAGACACTATTTTGGACTCAGACCAAAATAATTAAACTGTGATATTTTACCAGATAAAACCCAAGAATGACCCACTTTTTATTGCTGTAGAATATAAATAGGAGGCATAGGTAGGGCCAGGCATAGTGGCACACAGCTTTAATCCCAGTGGCTCGGGAGGCTGAAGCAGGAGGATTCAAGTTCAAAGCCAGCCTCAGCAATTTAGGCCCTAAGCAATATATCAAACCCTGTCAAAAATTAGAAAATAAAAAGGGCTGCAGACGGGCTGGGGTTGCACGGCTCAGTGGTAGAGTGCCTGCCTAGCATATGTGAGGCACTGGATTCAATCCCTGGCACCACACAAAAAATAAACAAATAGAATAAATGTCCATCTACAACTAATATATATATATTTAAAAAGTGGTGGGGGGTGCTGCAGATGTCGCTCAGTGGTTAAGCATCCCTGAGTTCAATCCCTGGTACCAAAAAAAAAAGGGGGGTGGAGAAAGCTTCTCACTAACTTGCTTAGGGTCTAAGTGATTTGCTGAAGCTGGGTTTGAACTTGCGATCATCCTTCTGCCTCAGCCTCTGAACTGCTGGGATCACGTGACTTTTTAATGAACACGTCTCAGTTCAGGCTGAGGGGGCCTCCTCCCCACAGCAGTGAGAGCTGTGTAGAAAGAACCCTCATGCAAACGGAAAGGGAGAAGCAGAAGGATCCCAAATCCTTCACAGCAGGAAGAGAACCTCTAAGTCAGCCATTCCTTGGATGATGTTGCCCTTGAAACCTTCTGGAGTCATGCACACCCCTTGGAAACCCAAGGAGAGCTGGGGATCCACCTCCCCAAATATATGCATGAGCACCTGCATCCGTGTACACACACAGACACACACAGGCACACCTTTTCTTTATATAATTTCAGGGGATTCATGGACACCCAAGGAATCCTTGGCATCAGAATCAGAAGTCTCACTCACCTAACGCGTTGGGAAAAGAAGATTCCTTTGTTCTCTTCGTGGACTAGACTCTTTAAATCACTTTTTAAAATAATGAGTGTTGGGCATGAATCAGTTTTTACCACCTGTGCTTCAAGATATCCCCAGCAGCATCTAACGGAGACCCTCTAGTTGGCCTTGCCCTCGTTACTTGCTTCACCCCTCCCTGAAGCATTCTTCTGCGGCTCTGTGACTCTAGAAAACCCCATAACTGGGTCAGGCCACTTGGGTTAGGTCCTGAGGCCACTTCCCCTGAGCCTGATTCATCAACATTTCTCAAAGTGAGGTCTGGGGTGGGGGCTCACCCTGCTTCAGTGTGGTGGCATCCTGATGAATCACCTCTCCAATGACCTTATTTACAAACAAGGTCACCTTCTGGGGTATCAGGGCTGAGGACTTCAACACAGCTTTTTGGAAGATATAATTCAACTCATATGAGTTGTGGATATTTAAGATTCTGAGACCAAAATATTCAACTAGATGAGGTCGAGGTTTCTGTCCCAACAAAACATTATAAGATTCTAAGATCAATTTTAACAGATTCCAAATACATGGCTTCTGTCCTTTTGTTAACTTTTCGTTTTTCTCACCTTTGTATTTACTGATATGCCTGCGTTTTACCAGCTTAGCAGTTCAGGACTGTGTTAATAACTTTGACTAAATGGGGCAATTTCGATATCATTTCTTATTTACCTCTGGGGAGACCATTTTATTGACTTGTAGATGTCTATATTTATCTTCTAAGGATCAAAATATCAACTTTTTTAAAAGTATGATGTAGGGCTGGGGATGTGGCTCAAGCGTTAGCGCACTCGCCTGGCATGCGTGAGGCCCAGGTTCAATCCTCAGCACCACGTACAAACAAAAATGCCATGTCCACCGAAAACTAAAAAATAAATATTAAAAATTGAAAAAAAAAAAAGTATGATGTAAACTGAAAGTAGTTGTCAGCAGGCTGAGCAGTGCTGATTTGAAGCTTTGATTCTAAAGCCTTCAGTTCCACGTACCTATCCATAGATTTCTTGGTATTTATCCTGTTTGGACATCTCTGAGCTTCCTGATCTGTGGTTTGGTGTCTGACTTTAATTTTAGGAAATTCTCAGTCATTATTGCTTCAAGTGTTTCTTCTTTCTTCCCCTTGTGGCATTCCTATCTTATGTTAGTTAGCCTTATTGTAACTGTCCCACAGTTCTTGGCTTATTCCCTTTCGTTGTTTTGGTCTCCTCTATTTTTCAGTTTGGGAAGTCATCCTTGACTTGCCTCCAAGCACGTGGCTCCTTCCCTCAGCTGTACCTAGTCTGCGCAGGAGTGGAAGGCATTCTTCATTTCTGATATAGTGTGTCTGATTCCTACACCTCCTCTTGCTTCTTGCTTGCATTTGCATTTCTCTGCTTGGATGACCTATCTGTTCTTGCATGTCGTCCACTTTTTTCTTTAAAACCCTCAGCATGTGAATCATAGTTGTTTTAAATTTAATTCCAACATCTCTGCAGTATCTGAACCCCTGGCTCCTCTGATGCTTGCTATCTCTCCAAACCCTGTTTTTTTTTTTTTTTTTTTTTTTTTTTTTTTTTTGTTTGTTTTGTTTTGTTTTTTTGCCTTTTAGAATGCCTTGTGACTTTTTTTGCTGAAAGCTAGATCTGACACACTGTGAAGAAAGGACTGAGGTGAATGGCCTTTAGGGGTACAGTGCTCAGTTTGTGCAGAGGAGTGTCCTGTGGTCCGGTGATTGGATCTCCATCTCTGGTGAGCCTGTGGCTTGGGATGTAAGCTCCACACTACATTTCACTCCTAGCAGGAAGGCTAGAAAGGACTGGAATTGGATATTTCCCTTCTCCCCTTTGTGGCCTGGGGAGCTGAGGCTGGGCACCCCTTCCCTGAGGTCAGTTAGGCCCTGGTGAAAGTTTCTTCTAAGGGTAGGCCTTGTTAAAAAGAACAGAGCACCCCAGGTGTATTCCAAAATAGGGGGTGCAGTGTGCAGGGGAATCTTTGTGTGAGCCCTTTTACAGGAAGCTCACAAGCCTCTCTGTGTTTTCAACCCTCAACTTCTCCAGGGGCTAGGGGCGAGGGGGTGGGTAGCTCAGCAGTAGAGCTCTTACTTAGAATGTGCAAGGCCCTGGTTCAATCCCCAGCACTGCCTGTCCATGCTCAGCCTCCAGCAATCCCTCTGCCGCTGCGGTTTTCCTCCCTGGACAGATTCATACAGAGCACCCTGCCTGTCTGCGTCTCTTGGTTTTGAGTCAGCACTTTGCCTATCATATCGCTTCTCTGATGGATCTAGGAAAAGTTGTTGATTTTTCAGTCTGTTTGGCTTTTTTCTTGTGTGGATGGGAGGTACTTTCAAACTCCTCACCTGCCTCATTGGTGGACACAACAGACAAAGCGCCTTCTCCCTCCCCTCACGAAGTTTCCCTCCGGGTGTGTGTGTGCATGGAGAGTGAAGTGGGGGTACGAGATGGATTGCACTTCTAAATAAAGTGGTCAGGATGGGAAATGAGGCACCTGGAGAAACCAGGATGCAAGACAGAGCATGCTCCCGAGGCTGGTTGGTGCAGGGCCTGACAGTCCAGGGTAAGGAATTTGCTTTCCTTCTGAGTACCATGGGGAGCCTGTGGTCTTCATTAGTGCAGTTCACCACTCTCCTGGCTGTTTGCCCTCTGAGCACAAAGCCGAACACCTTTTGTCTCTCTTAAGTATATTTCAGCTATTCTGAAGGCTGAGGCAGGAGAATGGTAAATTCAAGGCCAGTCCGGGCAGCTTAGTGAGACCTTGTCACAAGATGAAAAATTAAAATGGTTTGGGGATGTAACACCCCTGAGTTCAATCCCCAATACCAAAAAAAAAAAAAAAAGAGAGGAAACAGGGCACATACCTCATACCTCAGTGGTAAAATCCAAAAGGCATTGGATTTTGGGCTGGGGGTGTGGCTCAAGCAGTAGCGCGCTCGCCTGGCATGCGTGCATCCCGGGTTCGATCCTCAGCACCACATACCAACAAAGATGTTGTGTCCGCCGAAAATTAAACAATAAAAATAAATAAAAATTATTAAAACAAACAAAAAAAACAAAAGGCATTGGATTTGATCCTTACCACTGCAAAAATAAATGCAATCATGGTCATTAAATGAAAAAAAGGGGGCCAGGGTTGTGGCTCAGTGGTAGAGCACTTGCCTAGCATGCATGAGGCACTGGATTTGATCCCTGGCCCCACATAAAAATAAACAAAATAAAGGTATTGTGTCCATCTACAGCTAAAAAATATATATTATAAAAAAGTTATTGAAAATTATATGTAGAGGCTTTTTCTTCTTCTATTATTATTATTTTTAATTTTATTATTATTATTTTTTTTTTTGGTACTGGAGATTGAACCTAGAGATGCTCAACCACTAAAGCCACATTCCTATCCCTTTTTCTTCATTTTAAGAAAGGGTCTTGCCAAGTTGCTGAGGCTGGTCTTGAACTTCTGAGTCACTGGGATTATAGGTGTGCACCTCTGTGCCCAGCTAGATCATTCCTTTAAATGTATTTTCCCGCAAAAGGGAGAAAGGAAACAGGACTGTAGATAACATGTAAACTGTAGTCAAGAGAAGCCTTAAAGAGGGAAAAGAACCATCTTAATTGAATTCTAATGGAAATGATCCAGCAGAAAGAGAGAGAGAGAGAGAGAGAGAGAGAGAGAGAGAGAGAAACAAAACCAAAACTGATGTGCAGAGAGTGGGGGGAAAGTCTGAGCCATATCCTTGAGTAATGAGAGGAATGGGGTCAAATGTGCACGCAGAGGCCTGGCTTTGATGGGCACATAAATGGCTCATCTGGAAAAGCAGGCAGGAAGCCCAGGTGTGGGGATTTAGAGACGGATTGATGGAGGAGCAGCAGGCAGAGTCTCTGCCACTTCCCTGCTAATTACATCAATAGTCAATATTCATGACTAATTCTTAAAGAAAGCCATCAACTGAGAGTGGGGGAAAGATGGTGTTGGAGGTTTGAGCAGAAAAGAGTGAAATAACTGACTAGAAAATTAGGAGAGAAATTAACCTGGATAAGTGTTGTATGATGGCCAAGGGCCATTGGGACTGCTTGACGTTTGTGGTCATGAATTTGAAAGTGAAAGGAGTTGGGGTGATGCCAGCCTCATCTGAGGAGACAGGTGCAGGTGCCCCGTGGGCCACGGACAGGAATTATCACAGGGTTGTGGTTTTAAAAAGGGAGAGGAGGAAGTTGCTGAGGGTATACACAAGGGAAAGGGGGTGTAAGCAGGAACAGAGGGAGGGAGGGCATCCAGCTTCTGGGGATGTGGCATTAGGACTGATTCAAGTTTGTCTCAGGAAGAAATGAATCTGACACTATAGGGAGATCTTCACAAACACACAAATATACACTGTTATGGATAGACAGTCTAGCCAGGTGTTCCCGGAAAAAAAAAAAAAATATATATATATATATATATATGTGTTTTATTTTAGTTGTTGATGGACCTTTATTTTACCCACTTAGTTGTGTGCAGTGCTGAGAATTGAACCCAGTGCCTCCCAGATGCTAGGCAAGCACTCTACCACTGAGCCATAACCCCAGACCCCAGAAAATATTTAAAATTAAACAGTGCCTCTAGCTTTGTTTACTTAATATTTGTTTACTCTGAATAAAAATTAATTAATGTAGGGCTGGGGTTGTGGCTCAGCGGTAGAGTACTCACCTAGCACATGCGAGGCCCTGGGTTCAAACCTCAGCATCACAATAAAAATTAAAAAAAAAAAAAAAAAAAAATAAAGGTATTGTGTACAATTAAAAAATAATTTTTTTAAAAAATGAATTAATGTAAACATTATAGGATGAAATTATTTTATAGGAAATAACAGAAATTGATTTGATGTATTTTAGTGATTTCATGTAGTTTTTTTTTTTTCCTGCTATATTAATTCAAGAAGCTTAAGGGGCTGGGGTTGTGGCTCAGTGGTAGAGAGCTTGCCTAGCATGAGTGAGGCCCTGGGTTCGAGTCTCAGCACCATGTATAAATAAAATAAAGGTCCATTTACAACTAAATTAAATATATCTAAAAAAATATATAGAAAAAAAAAAGAAGCTTAAAATGGTGTTAAGGGGCTGGGGCTCAGTGGTAGCGCACTTGCCTGGCATGTGTGGGCACTGGGTTTGATTCTCAGCACCGTGTATAAATAAATAAAGGTCTATCAACAACTAAAAATAATTTTAAAAAGTGGTGTTAAGAAAGCAATGGGGGGCTGGGGATGTGGCTCAAGCGGTAGCGCGCTTGCCTGGCATGCGTGCGCCCCGGGTTCGATCCTCAGCACCACATACAAATGACGATGTGTCCACCGATAACTAAAAAATAAATATTAAAAAAATAAATAAATAAAATAAAGCTTAGTTTAAAAAAAAAAAAGCAATGGGGATGATAAGGTTGTGCTCAGCAGTAGAGCACTCGTCTAGCACATGCAAGGCCCTGGGTTCCATCCTCACCACCACACAAAAATAAAAAATAAAATAAAGGTATTATGTCCAACTACAACTAAAAAAAAAAAAAAATTAAAAATTTAAAAAAGAAAGAAAGCAAGGGGAGCTGGGCACAGCAGCCTCAGTAGCCACGCCTGTAATCCCAGCAGTTTGGGAGGCGAGGCAGGAGAATCCCAAGTTCAAAGCCAGCTTCAGGACTTAGGGAGACCCTGAGCAACTTAGCAAGAACGGGTCTCAAAATAAATAAATAAATAAATAGGGGGGCTGGGGTTGTGGCTCAAGCGGTAGCGCGCTCGCCTCGCATGCATGTGGCCTGGGTTCAATCCTCAGCACCACATACAAACAAAGATGTTGTGTCCGCCGAAAACTAAAATAAATATTAAAATTCTCTCTCTCTCTCTCTCTCTAAAATAAATAAATAAATAAATAGGGCTGTTGATGTGCTCAGTGGTTAAGCAGCCCTGGGTTTTACCCTGGAACCAAAAAAAACAAAAGAATGCAATGGGCAGATAGAAATGTAAGTGAAATGGACAATTTAGGTGATCTCTTTAGATTACAAAAAAATTGAAGGATCTAGACAGTCTTTAAAAGTGAAGAGGTAGAGCCAGGCGCATTGGTTCACACCTGTAATCCCAGCGGCTGGGGAGACTGAGGCAGGAGGATTGCAAGTTCAAAGCCAGCCTCAGCAATAGCGAGGTGCTAAGCAACTCAGTGAGGCCCTGTCTCTAAATAAGATACAAAATAGGGGCTGGAGTTGTGACTCAGTGGAAGAGTGCTCACCTCACATGTGGAGGGCAGTGGGTTCAATCCTTAGCGCCACATAAAACATAGAATAAAGGCATTGTGTCCATCTGCAATTAAAAAAAATATTAAAAAAAATAAAACACAAAATAGTGCTGGGGATGTGGCTCAGTGGGTCAAGTGCCCCTGAGTTCAATCCCCAGTATCCATTAAAAAAAAAAAAAAAAAAAAAGCAAAGAGATAAGAGACAATGGATTATGGATTAGAGATCCACTAGGGTCAAAGTCCTGTTGTCCTGTTGGAATTGGGATAGCAAAAGAATGACAACACAGCTAGAATTGAAATAAAGTAAGAGTTGAGATTTTTAAAAATAAAGATATGGGGGCTGGGGATGTGGCTCAAGCGGTAGCGCGCTCGCATGGCATGTGTGCGGCCTGGGTTTGATCCTCAGCACCACATGCAAACGGAGATGTTGTGTCTGCCGAAAACTAAAAAATAAATATTAAAATCTCTCTTTCTCTCACTCTCTAAAAAAGAAAATAAATAAATAAAAATAAAGATATGGTGTAAAGGCGATTTTTAAAAATAAAGATATGGTGTAAAGGTCTTTGGAGGAGAAAAGTTCAAGGAGTTAAGTCACTGATATCACCTCCATCCACTAGGATGACTGCTAGTAAAAGTAAAAACCAAAAAAGTAACAGAGGCTCTAGCATGTAGCTCAGTGGTAGAGCACTTCCCTGGCATGTGCGAGACCCTGGGTTCTACTTCCAATACCACACACATACACACACACACACACACAAATGCAGAAAATAACAAGTGTTGAGGTTGTAGAAAAATTGGAATCCTTATCACTGTTGGCGATAGTGCCCAGTGTTGCAGCTGCTACCTGATCCAGCAGGGCTTCCACATAGGGTCATACCCATTATGAATCCTGTTACTTGAGATGTGCTGTGAGTCTTCATTCCTTACAGTAAAAGAGCAGAACTAAAAGGTTCTTTCTTTTCGTTTTTTAGTTAACATAATTTTAGACGAGTTTTAACTTCACAGCAAACTTGAGCAGAAAAGTTCGGAGTTCCTATGTATCTTCTGACTTCTGCCCCTTTTTACCTATGATTGACATTGTGCTTCAGTGTGGTGCCTTTGTTACAACTGATAAAGCAGTATCGATGCATTATTATTATTATTATTTTAAAGACAGAGTGAGGGAGAGAGAGAGAGAGAGAGAATTTTTAATATTTATTTTTTAGTTTTCAGTGGACACAACATCTTTGTTTGTATGTGGTGCTGAGGATCGAACCCGGGCCGCATGCATGCCAGGCGAGCGCGCTACCGCTTGAGCCACATCCCCAGCCCTCGATGCATTATTATTAACTTAAGTCCATCTTGACATTAGGGTCCACTCTGGATTGCACATTCTGTGTGTCAAAGCCCACATGTGTCACTTTTAAAACATCATGCAGAATAACTTCACTGCCCTAAAAATCCTCTTTGCTGTACATAATCCTTTGCTACCCACTATCTTTTTATTGCCTTTTCCACGATGTCAAATACTTGGAATCAAACAGTACGTAGCCTTTTTGGTTTATTTAACTTAATAACATGGCGTTTAAACTTTCTCTATGCTTTCTTTCTTTTTTTTTTTTTTTGGTGCTGGTGATTAAACCCAGGAGCACTTTGCCACTTTGCCACTGAGCTACATCCCCAGCCCTTTTTATTTTGAGACAGGGTATTACTAAATTGCTGAGGCTGGCCCTAAATTTGCTATCCTCCTGACTCAGTCTCCTGAGCTGTGGGATTATAGGTGTGCACCACCATGCCCAACTCCTCTATGTCTTTTCGTGGTTTGATACTTCATTCCTTTTTAGCACAGAATAATATTCCACTGAATGAATGTATCACAGTTAATCTGTTTAGCGAAGGGCATCTTGTTTGCTTCCAAGTTAAAACGCTCTTTTTAGGATTAAAATAAGTGAATGTAGCATAACCCATTCTGAAAGTTAGAGTATTCGAAGGAGATATTTGGGGTTGAGAGGAATGGGAATGTAGATATGTTGAAATTAAGGTGCCTTCAAGTTTAGATGGAAGGAAGGGAAGCATTAAAGTAAGCGTCCCAGGCATGGTGGACAGCCATGCCTGGATGGCAGAGGTGAGTTCAGAGGCCCTTTCTGGGTTACAGTTATCTATCTGCCTCTGTTTGGTTTGTGGTGATGACCTGGATTGAAGAAATAAGTTTGGGTGGGTGGCACCCAGCACCGGACACACCAATGTTACACAGTTAGATTCTGTGTCCCCCGATTACAATTTTGGAATCTAAAACGCATTTTCAGTGTTGAGAATATTCCTTCTGAGGGCCTCTTTATGATTGATCGTGAGCCTTGTTTGGCATTTAGGCAAAGAAGGGATTGTACATTGTTTTCAAGTCCCTATTATCATGTTCTCAT
Source organism: Marmota marmota marmota (assembly GCF_001458135.2). Taxonomy (NCBI): domain Eukaryota; kingdom Metazoa; phylum Chordata; class Mammalia; order Rodentia; family Sciuridae; genus Marmota; species Marmota marmota. Next base: position 3,000,121 of record NW_026000102.1, read on the forward strand.
TGTCCCTAGAAAATTACACCTTTTCTCCAAGGTAAATCTAAGTAATTTTTTAAAACTAGGTTTATTTATTTTTGTAGTACTGGGGATTGAACCTAGATCCTTGTACTTACTCGGCAAATGCTCTACCACTGAGCTACAGCCCCAGCCCAAACCTAAGTAATTTACAGTAGATGTGGAGGAAATATTTATCTTGAAATGCAGCTCCCCCTAGGGTGGAATTCGCTGGCGCTTTGGTTCTCTGAGTTAACAGTGGACAGCTGTTTCTCGCAGGAAATGTGGAATAGCAAGATGCCTCAAAATGGCAGGAAGACAGAGGGAGGAGGGCTCCTAATTATCAAGCTTGGACCAGAGCCAAGACAATGAAAATCAGCATCTCTGCCCCGTAATTCTTTCACAAGTCCTGTGAGGCTTTTAATAACCACAGGTGGTCCAGTGTCAGATGGTGGGTGTAGCTCTCATCCTGGTGCCCTGCACAGCATGCTGAGTGTGGCACTGGCCCAGGGAAGAGCTTCAGCGGAGCAGGCCTTCCTCGCCATCTCTGCCGAACTGACCAGACTCACCTCTACTTTGGTTGAACAGGGAACCTGGGTTGCTCTTCACAGTCAGTTACATCCCAACAAGGGAGAGTGGTTTCTGATTTCGGATCCTTTGTTTTGAAAAGCTATCTCAGCTGGGTCTGTGTTTGCTCCCTAAGCTGGATGCCCTGAAGGGAGCCCAGTGATCACCCATTTTTTCATTCCAATTCAGGGCAGGGACTTTCAAAGTCTCCCAGAGGTTGCTTATCTGGCCCCGGGGGAGGATAGGACAAGAGAGGGGAAATTCAAACATACAGAAACTGTAAAGAGAAAACCAGCCACTGTGGGAAATGAAGGGTGAGCTCCCAGCACCAGCAGGCGGAGGTACATCAGTGAGGAGGAACTGGGGCTCCTGGCTCAACCTGAAAAAGTGCAACTGGAGAGAGTGGCACTCATTATTGGCTTGCATTTGCACTACATAAGCTTGGAAGCAAATTTCATAGAAAATCCCTGGAAAAAGCTCCAGTCTGTTCTGAGGCTTGCTGTAGCACTCCAGCTCTGCTTAAGGCATGTTAGGGAAAAATGATTTATATGTTCTAAAGCTTGAGTACTTCCGGTGAATTATGAAGGCTAGTTACAAGCCATATGTTCAAAGAACTTGAATTCTTTTAATTATAAAAATTATCCATGCTTGAAATGAAAGGGAAAAAATCCAACATAACAAAACTAAATGAAGTCAGAGTCAGTCTCCTGTTGCCTCCTGACCCCTCATTCCACACCTTGGGGCTCACTGTCAACAGTTTTTGGTGGACACGCTTCTAGTCACTTTTTTTTTCTTTTTGTGGTGCCAGGGATTGAATTCAGGGGCACTTGATCACTGAGCCACATCTCCGGCCTTATTTTATATTTTGTTTAGAGACAGGGTCTCACTGAGTTGCTTAGTACCTCTCCATGGCTGGGCTGGCTTTGAACTTGCGATCCTCCTGTCTCAGCCTCATGAGCTGCTGGGATTTCAGGCGTGTGCTGTCATGCCCGGCTTTCCTAGTCACTTTTGAAGCCTATACAAACTTGTCCTTCTAAAACACAAATAGCCAGGCTTGGGGATGCACACCTGTAATCCCAGTGGCTCAGAAAGCTGAGGCAGGAAGATTGTGAGATCAAGGCAAGGCGCAAAGCAACTCAGTGACACCCTGTCTCGAAATAAAATACAAAAAAGGACTGGGGATGGGGCTCAGTGATTAAGGGCCCCTGGGTTCAATCCTGGGTACCAAAAAAACAAAAAAACAAAAAAACAAAGCAAAACAAAACTTCAAAAAACACCTGAATTATACTTTCTATAATTGCTCTGATATGATTTTTTAAAAAATTTAACTCAATTGTGAAGGTTACCCTTTATTATTTTGGGGGGGTACTGGAAATTGAACCCAGGGGCATTTTACAACTGAGCTAAACTGAACCCAGGGGCATTTTACCACTGAGCTAAGTGCCCAGTCCTTTGCATTTTTTTTTTTTAAACACAGAGAGAGAAGAGAGTGAGAGAGAATTTTTTATATTTATTTTTCAGTTTTTGGTGGACACAACATCTTTATTTTTTATTTTATGTGGTGCTGAGGATCGAATCCAGCATCCCGCGCATGCCAGGCGAGTGCGTGACCGCTTGAGCCACATCCCCAGGCCCCTTTGCATTTTTTGAGAGGGTCTTTGCTAAATTGCTGAGGCTGGCTTTGAATTTGTGATCCTCCTGTCTCAACCTCCAGAGTTGCTAGGATTACAGGTGTGCACCACCATGCCCAGTTATTCTTTTTATTTCACTTATTTATTTTTATGTGGTGCTGAGGATCGTACCCAGGGTCTCCCATGTGCAGGTGAGCACTCTACTGCTGAGCCACAACCCCAGCACCCCCGCAGTTATTCTTTTGTTTTTCCTATTGAGACAGGTTGGAGATAAATTGCTGAGGGCCTTGATAACTGGCTGAGCCTGGCCTTGAACTCTGCTCCTCCTCCTTCAGCCTCCTTGAATTGCTGGATTACAGGTGTGGACCACTGTGCCTGGCTACCCCCTACTTTTTGAAAGTTGTAAGGTACTGTATGCTTATACCATAATTTATTTAAGCATTTTTTTTGTTGATGGGTGTTTGGGCTTTTTCTGTTTTCACTATTACAAATCATGTTGCAAACCTTTTCTATGTATCTTTGTACACTTATTTTTAAAAAATATTTATTTATGTATGTATCTTTAGTTTTAGGTGGATACATTAATTTGTTTTTATGTGGTGCCGAGTTTCAAACCCAGTGCCTCATGCATACTAGGCCAGCAGTCTACCACTGAGCCACCACCCCAGCCCCTCTTCATACACTTATGTAAAGTTATTTGTACAGTGGCTTTCTAGAGGGAGAATTGCTGGGTCAAAAGGTATAAGGCTGAGGCTGGGGCTCAATAGTAGAGGTTTTGCTTAACATGTGTGGGGCACTGGGTTTGATAGTCAGTACCACATAAATAAATAAAATAAAGGTATTGTGTCCATCTACAACTAAAATTAAAAAAAAATAAAGTATATCTTAAAAAAGATAAGTATATTTTAACATTTTGACTGGTACTGCCAAATAGTATTCTAAAAAATGGAACCATTACATTCTTACCAAAAGTGCCTCAGAATGCCTCTTTTCCTACATCTTTACCAATAATACTGGATAACTGGACATCATAAAGTATTAAAAAATAAAATTACTCTGAGAGATTATTTTAATTTGCATTTATTTCAGTATGATTGTGTTATGTTTATTGAATGCATATTTTCTGTAAACTTTTTGTTCATATATTTGATCTATTTTCATATTGATATTTTTCCTTACAGATGTGTAAGAGCTCTTCATATTAAGGAAGTTAGCTTTTGCTTTTAGATATTGAAAATATCACCCCTCCCCTGTTTGCTAGTTTCTTGCATAGTTATGGTATTTTTATGCCTTATAGAGGTAAAATGTTTATGCAGTAAAATTTATTGGTGTTTTTTATTTATGGCTTTGGGTTTTCTGTCATGCTTAGAAAGAGCTTCCTCAATCCATGATTTGAAAACAGTTTTAGTATTCCTTTAATAATTTAATGATTTAATTTTAAGAAATCATAAAATACTTCAAATACCCAAAAGAATGTATATAATGTGTGTAGGTTATAGAGGACAATAATATTTTGACTGGCTGCCAAAAAACAAATACCAATAAATTCAATCTAAGAAATAGTGGCTTAGTGGTTTAATTAAAAAAAAATTTTTTTTTTTATTTGTAGATGGACACAATATCTTTATTTATTTATTTTTATGTGGTGTTGAGGATTGAACCCAATGCCTCATGCATGCAAGGCAAGCACTCTACCACTGAGGTACAACCCCAGCCCAGTGGTTTAATTTCTTACATTAAAAAAAGAAGCTGGAGGGGCTGGGGTTGCAGCTAAGCGGTAGAGCACTTGCCTAGCACATGCAAGGCCCTGGGTTGGATCCTGGGCACCACATAAAAATAAATAAACAAAATAACGGTATTGTGTACAATTGAAAAAAAAAAAAAAGGAGCTGGAGGGCTGGGGTTGTGGCTCAGGGGTAGAGTACTTCCGTAGCATGTGTGAGGCATGGGTTCAAGCCTGAGCACTACACGAAAATAAATAAATAAAACATTGTGTCCATCTACAACTAAAATATATATATATATATATATATATGTAAATGGAGCTGGAGGTATAGTATAGCTGAGTGACAGAACATTTGCCTAGCATGCCTTGGATTCACTGCAAAAGAAAAACAAAACAAATCTCTTACCTGCAATTGTGGTGTGTGTGTGTGTGTGTGTGGTGTTTAGGAGTAATAAGAATGTAGCTCAGGGGGCTGGCATTGTGGCTCAGTGGTAGCATGCTCACCTAGCAAGCATGAGGCCCTGGGTTCGATCCTCAGCACCATATATAAACAAATAAAGATATTGTGTCCAACTACAACAAAAAAACAATAAAAAAAATAAAAGATTAAAGATGCATATTCTTTTAAAAAAAAAAAAAAGAATGTAGCTCATGTGTGGCTTTTGTTTAACCATATAGCCATCTTGTTGTCCTAACATCATTTATTAAATAATCCCTCTTTTCCTATCATTTTAAAAATAATAGTATTACAGAGATCTAATCCAATCTCAGTATACAAAAACATTAAAAGTCACTTCTTACCTGTATTAAGGGCACATAAGATAACTAACAAAAGTCCTTGATGCTGAGCATGGTGGCCCAAACCTGTAATCCCAGCAGCTCAGGAGGTTGAGGCAGGAGGATCACAAGTTTCAGGCCAGCCTTGAGAATTTAGCAAGGCCCTAAGTAACTTAGTGAGACCCCATCTCAAAATAAAAAATAAAAAGGACAAAATAAATGAATAAGTAAATAAATAGGGCTGGGATATAGCTCAGTGGTAAAGTACCCCTGGCTTCAATCCCCAATAACCCCCCAGCCCCCAAAAATGTCCTTTATGTTTTCAGATTCAGTAACCAAAAGAATCCCCATTTACCAATGCTTGCTGAAAAGAGAAAATGGGAAACTTCTAATTTCATAATGGAAAAAAAAAAAAAAAACAACCCACTAGATATTTGACCTCTTTAACCTTCAGCAAGTTATTCTACTTCCTTAAGTCCTAATTCCTTGACCTTTAGAATGAAGATAATAATAATACACTGCAGAGAGTGTTGTCAGGACTAAGTGGGCTGGAGAATGCAACATGCTGGGCATAGCACCTGGGACATCCTAAGCTTTCAATCATTGCTTTAATAGTTGTTCCTATTATGAAGGTTCTTGTTACTACATTATCTGCCTCTAGATACTTGGAAGGAAGTTCATGCTCTTTGGCTTTATAGCTGGCCCACAATTCTTGCACTGGATTGTTATTGTTAAATAGATCCAGTTTGCTAAATTTTATGCTTTGCAATAAATCTGTTTTTTTTTTTTTTTTTGCAGTACCAAGGATGGATACCTCTAAATGTACATTTAAAGAATTTTTTTTTGTAGTTGTAGATGGACAGAATGCGTTTATTTTATTTATTTATTTATTCATTCATTCATTCTTTGTGGTGCTGAAGATCAAACCCAGGGCCTTGTGCATGCAAGGCAATCACTCTTCCAACTGAGCTATCTCCCCAGCCCTTATTTGTTTATTTTTTATGTGGTGCTGAGGATCGAACCCAGTGCTTCATGCATGCTAGGCAAGTGCTCTGCCACTGAGTTATAGCCCCATCCCTAAATGTACACTTTTATAAGTAAATGAAAACAACACCAATCCCTAATACTACAGTAAGTGTTGTTTCCTACTCCTCAAAGCCTCTCTCTTCCCTGCTAAAAAGCAGTGTGGGATCCAAGACATCCTCTTGGAACAGTTGTACATTTGTGCACCCCTGAGCTGAGCCTTTATTAGAAATAGCACCCCTGCACATGTAGATTTTGATGGAAACTGAAGCCATCTAAATAATGTACTTCATCCCTCATTATTTCCAAACTGATTTTTAAGTAGTTCCATCCACATCTACAAGGATAAAAGCAGTTTACTGAATTTAGTATGTTGTCAAATTTAATTCTCATATGATGAGATATATAGAGGTATGAACTAGCTTCCCCATTTCATAGCTGAAGGAACTATTATAAAGAGTATTTTTCTTGCTGAAAGTTACTCAAAAAGGTAATTGCTGGTGTCACATGCCTGTAAACCCAGCAATTTATTTGTAAGGCTGAGACGGGAAGATGGTGAGTTCAAGGCTGCCCTCAGCAGACACTATCTCAAAAGAAAAAAAAAAAAAAAAAGGGCTGGGAATGTAGCTCAGCCTTAAAGTACAACTGGGTTCAATCTCTAGTACTGAGAAAAAAGAAAAGAAAATTGCAAGAACCCATTTGTTTTTAGATCCCTTGGGTCACAGTTCAATAGTATCTATCTGTAAGTCCAAATTATTCTTAAAAGGAACCATTGGATGTGGAAATTATAATGTGAATAGATATTCCAAGAGAAAATTATCACTTTATTTGAAATAAATGAGTGAATTATTTTGCGCTCTGTTCTATCCATTAATTAATCTATTATATACAGATTTTAATTCCTCTGAGAGTGTATGGTTTAAGGATACCAACAACCATTTACAGAATATTAACAAATCAACAATAGGTTGATGATTCATCCTGGATTCATGCCAGGGTCTGTGAAAGAACTCAAGAAACATGATATGTATTTGAAAAAACTGATAATCACAATTAAAATTTCCAAACCTTTCAAGTCTATGAAATCATATTAAGTAGAATATTAACATTTGATTTGTTCCTACTTCCCTTATAGCACTGTAGACACCGTGATTTATCAGATTTTGGGGATAGTGGGACACAAGACTGTTTTTCAAATAAAAAAGGTGATGTTTGGCTTTTTCCATTTTTAGATTTTTCAAACTTATGGCATAGTTTGGAACACTTCAGTACACTGATGCTTCTAAAATCCTTTCTGTATCCGTGGTTGTGGTCTTTATTCCTTAAAGAGACATTTTAAAATTATTCTTTGAGAATAAGCAAAGCAATTTACCAATTTTCCTTTATTTCTTTCTTAACTCATCCTCATTATTTACTTAAAAAAACCTTATGAACTGCCCATCAGAATTTTGAAGGCGTCTTGAAGCAAATGGTTCGAATCCACTCGTAGTGCCCCCAGGGATATGAATCTG
>NW_026000102.1:3008866-3020401 GCF_001458135.2 Marmota marmota marmota
CACACACACACACACACACACACACACAATACCAGGCTGAGGGCTCATTGTTCTTCCATACACACATTCATTCTCTCTCCCATATTTGGGACTAGGTTTGCACAGACAAACACAGCTCTTTTTGGGAGAGAGGAGAGAAAATGGGGGGAAGGGTGGGTGCCTTTCTTTCTCAGCTTTCTTTCACCCATCTCATGTCTGGCTTTTTTGCAACCTTGCAAGGCAGAAGAGTATATGGGAAACTAAAGGACACTCAGAAACATGTTCAGAGACTCCTCTGTCTTTCTTTCTTCCCTTTGCAGCCCTGCTTTTTGCTGCTCTTTCTTTTTTGTACATGTAACGCTGCAATCTCTCTCTCTGTGTTGTATCCTTACATTGAGTTCTCAGTTCTTTCACATTCCTCATTTCCCCTGACTTTACTGGGGATAGTGATTTGTTCATTTGACTCTTATTGTATCGAATGCAACCAGGTCTTCTTTTCTTTATAGAAATAGATTACCGCAGGTAAAATTATAAAGATTGTATTTGAGATAAGTATTTAGGAAGGGGGGGCGAGGGTGTATGTGTGTGTTATTAGTGGTGTGATGGTTTGATGGTCAGGTTTGCTGGTTTTTGAGCTTTCAATGTGATGGTTGTTTTTGTAAATAAGGGTCTTACAAAAAGGTCTGGTTTTCTGTTTTGGGGGCTAGTGTAGAGACTCCATAGAATACTGAGCAGGGCTGAGAGTCCACTAGGGGTAAACTCAACTCAGGGCCAAGGATGGAGGTTGGTGTGAACACTTGTGGGTTGTAGAATAGCACCTTCTACTGGTTAATTGCTTTGACGGATCCAGATGAAGAGAATGGGGGAGGGGATTAACGGCTGAAGCTTAATGATTTTCTTTAAAACGCAGTTGCTGTGCCTTTCTGCAAATGCCACTTCCCTGAGCTGCTAATACAGATGCCCTTTGACAGGCATGGTTGTATCGAGGCTTTATTATGTTATTGGCTGTGTCTTTGACATTAATTTGTTCTGTTATCAGAGGTATTTATACATTGTGGCAAGGACTGCTTTGAATTGATACTCTTCCATTCTTTATGAGAAATCTAGTTTGTTTTGAAATAGTAAACAAAAAAGGGGGTTTATTTGCATTCCAGGTGTTGGAAGCTATATATATATATATATATATACCTGCAGTCATTTAAAAAAGCTTTTAATATAATTTGGAAAAATCAAATAAACCTGCCCTGTGGAAAGTAGAGCCCTGGCATTGGACAGAGATTTTCCTCAGGGATTTAACCTGGGCAAGGGGAGGTTAGAGGAGTAGTTGGGGTGGCGAAATCTTATTAAAATCAGAAAATTGTGTACATAATAGTGTTGCATTGCAGTAATATTGTTTTCAGTAGTCATATAATCAAAAATAAGTCTGATAGGATGGTTTATGGATTAGATTCTTAAAAAAAAAGGGATGCCAGAGAATATTTTAATTAGTGTGTATACAGATTAATATAGACAAAGGCTGAATTCCTGCTCAAAGGCTCCTAAATGAAGGGCCTGGTAAATGCCTTGAGGGACTTTATTATCACTTATCCTAAAACATCTCAATTGTTTTAATATAATAAGCAGTTCTGTAGGTTGCAGTTGTGAAATAAACATCTGTTCCACACTGGCTATTCTTGAGAATGCGATATCTGATTGACTTTGCTTCCCAAGTGAATTGGAGTGTAATCTATAAAGTTACGTGCCTTTTACAATGAAATGTGAACATCTCAAGTATGGTATTTATTCAGTGGGAACAGAATCAGGTAATTTCAATCCAGTCTGTTCTCTGCTAGTGTTTTGTTGAAAGGAAACTAGAGTAACTGAGAACCAATTTCAGTTAATAAGGTAATACAAATCAAGAAATTATGTATACTGTTTACTTTTTCAACTTTGACTTTTGACTTATTGTTGTATCAAGAAAGTTTTTTAAAAAATGGTACAGTAATTGTTACGTCCTGCAGTAATTACATATAGCATCAAACACACAAGGAAGACAATGATCTATGCCCTTCTAAGAACCTGTACATGCCGAATGTCATTGTTCATTTTGCAAGCACCCCTTACTTTAAAATGGTTTTGAATCTTTAACATCTTGTTCAAATTTCAGTAATCAAAAAAACATTTAAGTAGTAAAATAATTTGTATGTACCAAGTTCTTTTGGGAATAGTATGCTTTCCTACTAACTGCTTTTGGCAGTTACTTTTGTAGTTGATTTAAAGGTTAAGATAGCATAAAATTCAGATGTTTAAGTGAGTCATTACTGTAACCTAGCTGTGAACTTCATTGCATACATATATACATCCCAAAACAATACACTGTTGTCTTATATAATCTGTTTCTGATAATGCTGTACTCTAGTTGATTGTAGGGTTTTTAACAATCAGGAATTCCTTTTGAATCATATTCAAGTGATTGTTAATTATTGGTATCTTGATAATTCTCCAAAGTTGAAGCTTTGCTTATCCTATTTGAATATGATTGTGGTGAGTCTGTTGGTCTGTGCTTAGTTTCTTGCCTAACAGGTCTTAGTGGTTTTTTTTTTTTTTGGTACTAGGGATAGAACTCAGGGGCACTTAACCAACTGAGCCACATCCCCAGCCCTGTTTTGTATTTTATTTAGAGACAGGGTCTCACCGAGTTGCTTATGCCTTGACTTTGCTGAGGCTGGCTGTGAACTCGAGATCCTCCTGTCTCAGCCTCCCGAGCTGCTGGGATTACAGGCAGGTGCCACCTTGCTTGGTGGTTTTAGTGTTTTTTAAGTGTGGAGAAAGTGTACTTAAATATGTGTTTGAAGTTTATTAAAATTGTTTATGCCGTTTTAATGACTACCAATAACTCAAGCATGCCCAAATAATAAATACATTTGCTGTCTTGGAGTTTTGTTATTATTACTTTTTTTTTTTTTAATCAGGGATTGAACCCAGGGGCACTTAATCACTGAGCCACATCCCACACTTTTTATGTTTTTTTTATTTTGAGACACGAGACTCGCTAAGTTTCTGAGGCTGGCTGTGAACTTGTGATTCTCTTGCCTCAGCCTCCTGAGTTGCTGGGATTATAGGTGTCATCACCACAACCAGCCTACTTTGGAGTTTTGGTTGGAATTATGATTTGTATAACTAACTTGTTGGCATGCCAAGTAATGTAAGATACATGTCCCTACATAAGATAACTGTATCAGGTAGTACTGTTAACGTAAAAGTTTTTTTTTTTTTTTTTTTTTTGATACTGGGGATTTAACCCAGGGGCACTTTACATTGAGCTACATCCCCAGTCCTTTTGAGTATTTTGGCAGGGTCTTGCTAAGTTGCTTATGCTGGCCTCAAACTTGAGATCCTCCTGCCATCCTGCCACACTCTTCCCAGTCACTGGGATTACAGGTGTATGCCACCACATGCCTCTTGTGAATTCTTGTTAATTGATAAAAGTTGCTAATACATTAGCAGTCATAAGCAATACATTTAACTGTGAAATATTTTTCTTATATGGTTAGGTTCCAAAATGATATAACCTTTATTTCATAGACTATTTGATATTACAAGACTCCTCATAGCATATTTGTTTTGGGATTTTGTATTAGAAGTTGAAGCCATGGGTCATACCTTAAGTTTAATTATTGTAGCTTTAAGGGATTTGGTAAGGGTGTTTAGCTTGCAGGGAACAGATCTTCAAAGTTATTTCAAGTATTGAGGGAAAGTGGAACATATACTTGAGTCTATCCTCTCAGAAGAACAAGATCCTACATTTAGTGGGGCCTCACTGACACTGGAATACTGTTAGGGATGTGGATTCCACTCAGTGTTAGTGACCAGATACCTTTTTGCTTCCTCAGCAGGAGGTTGTTGAGCCATACCCTGGTGCCAGGGCTGTGCCTAGCAATAAGGACATCATTCTAAAAGGGACAGTATTTATATTGTTGGCTTGGACTACTGTGAAAGAGAGCTTGTGAGCTAGTATGCTGTGCAGCATCTCTAGGCAGAGTGCTAGCTGGGGAGAGCTCATTTGCCAAAACCCACTCCAGCACACTCTCACCAAGGGCATGAGTGCATACATTCATTGGCACCTGTGTATGTCCCCAAGGCTCCCAGAGGTCTCATTCCTAATCCCCTTTCTACTTGTGGGACACTTGATGTATGTGGGGTGAACACAGTTCAGGGGGAGTGTGTGGAGGCAGGAATGTGGGCATGTGTCTGCATTTGTGAAGCGCCAGAGGAGGCACTGGAAACCTCCCTCCCTGGCAGAACCTGGCTGTGCTGAGGAAGTGTTTCCTCACAAGCAGTTTGGTTTAATTCCTAATGAGATGTAGGGCTTTGGTCATTGATTTAAATAGACATTTGATATATGAAAACATCATTCAGGTACATTTAAACTGATGCTTCTTATTTTTGTGGTGCTGGGATGGAACCCAGGTTGTCACTCATGCTAGGCTCTACCACTGAGCTATCTATATCTACAGACCCTGGGTGCTCCTTATTAAAACTAGATCTAGCACTCCCTCTGCCAGTCTTATATCACTCCCCTCTCAGTCCTTTCTGGAATATAAGTGAAGGCATATCATCCTGCCACCCTGCTCGGTCCTCTATGTGGGGTTGTTCAGGTTGGACAGTGGCAGGCTAACTTAATTTTTTTTATGGAAAGAAGGATTTTTTCCTTGCGTGAGGTACTAAACAGCCAGGGCTGGCTCAACTAATTCTCTACTATTAACTCAGCTGTTTTATGTCTGCTTTCTTTATGCCTCTGCTTCCACTGCTAAATACTCTTTGTAACTGTAATTAAAAATTTCCAAAAGAGATCTGATAGCTTATTACTTATCACCACTGTTGATTAAGGGTTGGGGTCAGATCACCTCATAAGCTGCCCACAAGCCCTCCAGATGGGATGCCCTTAGGCTGGATGCTCACCCGCAGTACACCAGTTCACAAGGAGGGACACAGTTGAGCTGATTGAGGGGATAGGAGGCATTCTGAACCACTGGCCTATGGAAAGGGAATTTCCTTTCTTTTGTTAGATCCTACCAAGTTTTCCTGTCTTCATTTTTCCTGACATTTGGTAAAGCTCTTGCTGCTTTTCATAGCCTTTTTCTGTTTATTTTGCTTTAAGAAACTATATAATCATAATTAGTAGTCATATGGGGTTACCTTTCTGGTGAGATCGTTTTGTTGCAGAATTTTAAAACAAATTTTCTGTGAATTAAGCCTCCAATATACCTATCTTTCTGCCTTTCTAAGTCAATGTTTCCTAAACTGCATTTATAGCATACAAATATGCTAGAAATATTTTAAGTGCGGTCAAATAAATTTACAATGTACGTTAGCACCTTAATGCCTCAGAAATGTCATATAATATAGAGATTTCCTGTTTGCTCCTATTACTCCAGAGAATAGCTGTGACTTTCTCATGGGGTACTAATTCTGTAGGACACATTTTGAGAAATGTGTCAGATTAATCCGTTGTTAGTCAAAGGTGTGTTTTTTCTCCTTAATAAGGAAGTACTGCTTTGTACTATTTTTCCTCAAGCAACTTAAACACTCCAGTACATCTAAGGGTGCAAATAACTTCTTTTCCCACCTTACGCAAATGTTATCCTGGAGTTACATTTGATTGTGGCATCTGTTAATCCTTCAGTCCATCTCCATCTGATCAGTCAAATGATTTTTTTTTTTTTTTTTTACCTTACTCCATTAGTTATGCTCAAATTCAGTGTTTAATTTTTGGACAGCTGTGGTCAATTGTATAATCACTGTCAGGAATTTTTCTTTTCTTTTCTTTTTTTTTTTTTTTTTAGATATTTTTTAAATTGTGGTTGGACACAATATCTTTATTTATTTTTATGTGTTGCTGAGGATCGAACCCAGAGCCTCACACGTGCAAGGCGGGTGCTCTACCACTGAGCTACAGCCCTAGCCCCAGGCAAGAATTTTTCAACAAATAGAAACAAATGCTTGACTGTAGTTCATTGGATTAAGCATTCTAGATTTTAAAGATGAAAAGAACAATCTTCAAGAAATTAATTCAGGGGCTGGGGCTGGGGCTGTGGCTCAGCGGTAGAGTACTTGCCTGGTACATGCAAGCACTGGGTTCGATCCTCAACACCACATTAAAAAACATAAATAAAATAAAAATATTATGTCCAACTACAACTAAAATTATATATATATACATATATATATGTATGTATATATATTTTAAAAATTAGTTTAAAATTATATGTATACATATATATATATGTATGTATATATATTTTAAAAATTAGTTTATACTGGCCATTGGATCATATAACTGTTAGAAGTTGCAGGTGAATGTTTTAGAGAGACAAAAATATAGGGTTTTATTATTTATTGCTATATAGCAAGTTATGTCAAATCTAGGGACAGCACAGTAAACATTTTTTTATAATTATTTTTTAGTTTTAGGTGGGCACAATGTCTTTATTTTTTATTTTTTTGTGATGCTGAGGATCGAACCCAGTGTTTCATGCATGCTAGGTGAGCACTCAATTACCATTGAGACACAATCCCAGCGCACAGTAAACATTTTTTATCTCACACCTTTTGTGTCAGTTGTTTGGCAGTGGCTGGGGTCTGACTCCGGTATTCTCTTGAGGTTGCAGTCAAGATGTTTGTTAGCTGAGAAGCCAGGTGCAGTGGTCCATACCTATAATCCCAGCAACTCAGGAGGCTGAGGTAGGAGAATCACAAGTTTGAGGCCAACCTCCTCAACTTAGACCCTGTCTCAAAAAATACAAAGTACTGGGTATGTAGTTCAACAGTAGAGCACCCTTTGGTTCAATCCCCAGTACCTAAAACAAAAAAATATACATAATATCTGGGACTACATTCATTTTGGAGTCCTCTCTGGGACTGGAGGATTTGCTTCTAGAATGGCTCACTTACATGGCTATGAGCAGGAAGCTGGCCACTTGGATCTCTCCAATGGGGCTACTTGAGTGACCTTCTGACATGGCATTTGGTTTCTTCCAGAGCAGGTGATCAGAGAAAGAGTAGGAAAGGAGGAAGCCTTAGTGCTTTCTGTGACAGTCTTGGTGGTTCTGTACCATCACTTTCAATTTAGTGCATTAGTTAGAATTAAATCACTAAGTCCAACCCACAAAAGGGAGGAACATCAAAGAATTTTTGGATTTATTTTTACAACTACCACAGGGGTTCAAAGGGGAGAGAGATGGCAGATTAGAAAAATGCTTTTCCTTATGATTAGTGAACTCTAAACAATGCTTTCCCTTGACTGGAGGGTGGTTGCTGAGTTTCAGGGGAGACTAGCAGAATTTTGCATTGCTCATCTTCCCTGTAATCTTGTTGAGATTGTTTCTATTTCCTGTTCTTAGAGCAGATCTAATCCATTTCTTTCTTTTTTTCTGCTACTGGGAATTAAACCCAGGGGTGCTATATTGAGCCACATTCCTAGCCCATTTTATTTTTTATTTTGAGATAGGGTTTGCTAAATTGCCCAGGTTGAGACTCAGCCACCTGAGTTGCTGGGATTATAGGTGCATGCCACCATCCTCAGCTTAATCCATTTATTTAAAACTGCTGAAGATGCACTTTTTTTTTTTGTTGCCATTCTTATTTCCTATCACTTAAGTACCCTTCAGTTCTGTAACCTTCTCACTCATTTTATTACTTCATATCTTGTGTTAATGTTTGTTTTTATTTTCACTTTCACGTTTTAAAGCTAATCATGTTCTCTTCATTAGATTGTAAAACCCTGGAAGGCAGGAGGGTTTCCCTTTGACTATTCCAGTATATGTGCCCACATTTGAAATTAGATGTATTCTGAAAAACACATTTATTGAATCTAAGCTGCCATCATTTGCAGGCTTTGTTATTACCTTAAAATTACCAAGAATGAAAAAAAAAGAACTATTATGTAAGACCTGTCTCAATTCCTATGTCATATAAAACACTGTGCATCTTAGAATTATTGAATTATGGTCCATCTATTTAGGTGTCATATTTTCATAACTGTATATTCCCTTGAAAGCATATCTGAAGATGTCTTAAAGAAGATAATATTTTTTCCTGAAGGAACAGTGTTTATTGGTTGCCTTTTTTTGGTGGGGGGAGTACCAGGAATTGAATTCAGGGGCACTCAAACACTGAGCCACACTCCCAGCCCTATTTTGTATTTTATTTGAAATGCTTAGTGCTTCCCTGTTGCTGAGACTGGCTTTGAACTTGCAATCTTCCTGTCTCTGCCTCCCGCTGGGATTCCAGGCATGCTCCACTGTGCCCTGCTGGCTGCATTGTTGTATGAGAATTTAGATGAACAGTCTTAGCTACAACCAACAATATAGTAAAAACAGATGCTACCATAAATCTATAGTCATCCTAGTTAAATTATGTTCTAGTTTCCAAAGAGTAGGTATAACTGGTATATATTTTGATTCGTAATCCATCTTTGTATATATACATAGAATACAAAAATACCACTTAATCATTTTGACTTAAACTGTGCTCTGATTAAATATGGTTGTTCCTCACCATTCTGTCCATTAACTTTTAAAATTTTTATTTATTAATAAATTTTTTTTAGTTGTAGGTAGACACAATACCTTAATTTATTTGTTTTTATGTAGTGCTGAGGATCAAACCCAGTGCCTCACACGTTTCACTGAACTATATCCCCAGCACTCTTCCATTAACTTTTTTTGGAAAAGTGGCCCATTATTAGTGATAGCTGTTGTGGCATTTTGATAATATGCTGATTCTTGTTTTGGTAACAGGAGTATAATTTTTTCTTTTGGGTACTGGAGATTGAACTCAGGGGCACTTGACCATTGAGCACATCCTCTGCCCTGTTTTATATTTTATTTGGAGACAGGGTCTCACAAAGTTGCTTAATACCATCCTCCTGCCTCAGCTTCCCCAGCCACTGGGATAACAGGTGTGCCCACCATGCCTGGCCAGCAGGAGCTTAATTTCTTTCTTTCTTTCTTTTTTTTTTTTTTTTGTGATGCTGGGGATCAAACCCAGGGCCTTGTGCATGCAAGATAGGCACTCTATGTCCCCAGCCCAGGAGTATAATTTTTGAGGAATGTGATTATATGTGATGTTAGCAGAGCAGAGCTGAAGCCTAATGATATTTGGTCTGAAACAAGAATATGATAATGGCAAGAGGATGATTACCTTGGAGGCTAGGAAAGAGGCCTGCTGAGAGAGTTCATTCACCTGCTGCAGGTGTAGGTGAATTGTGACTCATGAACTCTAGGAGGAAGAGGCCCGGCTACTTTGGTCACTTTAGTGAACCTTGCATGTGAGGAATGTAGTGCATTCATTTGTCAACTATAAGAACAATATTATTGGGGCTGGGGCTGTACCTCAGTGGTAGAGCGAGCGCCTGCCTGGCACATGTGAGGCACCGGGTTCGATCCTCAGCACCACATAAAAATAAATAAATAAAGATATTGTGCCATCTACAACTAAAATAAATAAATAAGGTCTACTCACAAAATATTTTTTTAAAAAAGAACAATATTATTATTATTATTATTATTTTTTTTTTTTTAAAGAGAGAGAGAGAGAATTTTAATATTTATTTTTTAGTTATCGGCGGACACAACATCTTTGTTTGTATGTGGTGCTGAGGATCGAAACCTGGGCCGCACGCATGCTACCGCTTGAGCCACATCCCCAGCCCAAAAAAGAACAATATTATTGCATGGTATTATTGAGTATAATAATAAAGGCAGTTAGATTTAATTTCATGACTCCAGGCCATACTTGGGAACCTGATTTTTTAAAAATATTTATTTTGAAGTTGTAGTTGGACACAATACTTTTATTTTGTTTATTTTTATGTGGTGCAGAAGATCAAACCCAGGGCCATGCACGTGCTAGGTGAGCTCTCTACCTCTGAACCACAAGCCCAGCCCCAGGAACCTGATTTTTGACAAAATACTGCAAACATTTTAGATCCTCTTAGTTATTTGAATCATGTAAATTGAGTTTTTGTTTGGATTCTAGTAAGTTTAAAATATTTATTAGAAATGAATGAAATAGGGGCTTGAGATATAGCTCAGTTGGTAGAGTGCTTGCCTCGAATGCACAAGCCCTGGGTTCAATCCCCAGAACCACATACAAAAAAAGGGCTGGGGCTGTAGCTCCGTGCTTGCCTACAATGCATGAGGCACTGGGTTTGATCCTCATCACCACATAAAATAAATAAATAAAGGTATTGTATCCATCTATAACTAAAAAAAAAAAATTCTGAAAAAAAGAATGCTACTGCAGTGAGTTGAGTGTTCAGTATGTTATTTTTATTAAAAATTATTTGTCTTGATCTAATGATGGCTTCAGATTTTTATTGCTGGGTAAATTTTCTAGCTTTATGAAAGTCTAGTTTATAAAACATCTAATACGTGCTTCTTTTTTTTAGTTATACATGGACACAGTATCTTTTTTTATTTTTATGTGGTGCTGAGGATCTAACCTCACATGGCAAGTGCTCTGCCACTGAGCCACAACCCCAGCCTGTGCTTCTTTTTTTTTTTTTTTTAATATTTATTTTTTAGTTATTGGCGGACACAACATCTTTGTTTGTATGTGGTGCTGAGGATCGAACCCAGGCCGCACGCATGCCAGGTGAGCGCGCTACTGCTTGAGCCACATCTCCAGCCCACTGTGCTTCTTTTTTTAACATATAATTTTTTTATACCTTTATTTTATTTATTTTTACGTGGTGCTGAGGATTGAACCCAGTGCCTAACTCATGCTAGGTGAGTTATCTACTGCTGAGCCACAACCCCAGCCATGATACATGCTTATTTAATATTTTATTTGGATTGGCTTAATGCCTTCATTTTTATAGCTTAGTGAGAATTTTTTTTTTTTTTTTTTTTTAATGTACCACAGATTGAACCCAGGGGCTCTTAACTATTGAGCCACATCCCCAGCCCTTTGTGTATTTTATTTTGAGACAGGGTCTTGCTGAGTTGCTTAGCACCTTGCTAAATTGCTGAGATTGTCTTTGAACTCCTATCCTCCTGCCTCAGCCTCCCAAATTGCTGGGATTACAGATGTGTGCTACCGTGCCCGCCCCACTTAGTGAGAATTTTAAGGTCTTTATGGAATCCTTAAGCATTTTAGACACTATTCACAGATTTTAATAACTAGGATTATTTATGTGCTTGGAGTATGTTTGCTGTACTTTTTCTGACGAGCAGTGACTTTTCTTCTCTTAGGTAAGATAACTATTAGTTTTACAAATCATAGTTTCTTTCCATTTATTGCTTGTTACTTGCCCCTGCATACAAATAAACTGTTCAGTTGTATAATTGTCTTTCTTTTTATTTATTTATTGGTGCCTGGGATTGAACTCAGGGACACTCGAATACAATTATGGCATTTGCAGGTAAATGGATGGAGTTGGAGAATATTATGCTGAGTGAAGTAAGCCAATCCCAAAAAACTAAAGGGTGAATGTTTTCTCTGATTAGTGGATGCTGATCTGTGATGGGGGGGGGGCATGGGGAGAATGGAGGAACTTTGGATTGGGAAAAG
>NW_026000102.1:3021058-3024694 GCF_001458135.2 Marmota marmota marmota
TGGAGCCAGGTCATATATGTTATACAGAGTATTTCTTTGTATCATTTATTTGTTTTTTTGTAAACATTAAAAAATAAGTTTTATTATGATGTAAATCACATGCTATGATTTACCCTTTTAGAGACTGCAATTTGTGTATTTTAGTCATTTATTTTAAAATCAAGGGGCTGGTGGTTTAACTCAGTGGAAGAGCATGCATGCTCAAGGCCCTGGGACCAATGCCCAACACAATAAGTACATAAATAAAACTTTAAAAAAGAAAGGTAAAATCGAGTGTATAAATAACTGACAAGCTGAACTTGAGGCCCTCTCTTTTCAAAGTCAGCAGCATAGTAGACTCAAAATTGGAACTGCAAAGTGCAGTTCTTCCTGTTACTTTTCCACCTGGGGCCTCTCATTGAGAGCTCTTACAGACATGCTAGTGGGATTCTGAAATGGAGTTATGTGTGACAACTGCTTTGGAATCTTGGTGCTTTGGTACTGGATGAGGAGTGGATGGGAGTGATTTTTAAATAATTTGTGCTTTAAACTGATTTCCAACTGCTAGAGATGATATAGACTTGTGAACTTTTTCTGAAAATGTTTTAAACACAAAATCTGAAGTGAAAAAGACTCCTGAGATAAAAAGACTTAAAACATATGGTAAATGTTTAAAATTAGATTTTTTTAGGTGGGTGATTTACTTCTTTGTAGTCTCTGTGGTCAGTTTTTTTTACTTCAGAGCTTTCTTAATACCTACTAAAGTTGTGTGTGTGGTGTGTGTGTGTGTGTGTGTGTGTGTATGTATGTATGTGAGTGTGTTAAGGTAACTAAACTACTTCACCTATTTTTTTTTGGGGGGGCGGGTACTAGGGATTGAACTCAGGGGCACTCGACCATTGAGCCACATCCCCAGCCCTATTTTGTATTTTATTTAGACACAGAGTCTCTCTGAGCTGCTTAGTGCCTTGCCATTACTGAAGCTGGCTTTGAACTCGAAATTCTCCTGTCTCAGCCTCTCAAGCTGTTGAGATTACAGGTGTGCTCCACTTCCCCTGGCTACTACTTCACTTTTAAGAACAGTAGTAGCATGTAATCCTAGCGACTGTTCTCCCAGTGATTTGAGAAAATTGCAGGTTCAAAGCCAGCCTGGCCAACTTAGTGAGCTACTGTCTCCAAAAAAAAAAAAAAAAAAAAAAAAAAGGAATAAATAAAAGGGTTGGGTTTGATTTTGAGAGAATATTTTTCTTGTATATATACTTAAAACATTCAGTTTCCTATCCTTTGTAAAATACCTTAAAATTGTGGTTCTTATTTCCATTATTTTTTTCTTATTTTGATGCCTTTTCTGTTTGGAAAATTATTACTATTACTACTACTACTACTATTTTTGGTAGTCAGGGGCATTTAACCACTGAGCCACATGCCTAGCCCTTTTTATATTTTATTTTCAGACAGTGTCTCTCTAAGTTGCTGAGGCTGACTTTGAACTTATGATCCTCCTGCCTCAAAGCTTCCCAAGCCACTGGAATTACAGGTGTGTGCCTAGCAAGACCTTTTTATTTTTTGAGGGTGGGTTTCACTAAGTTGCCCAGGCTGGGCTCAGATTTGGTATCCTCCTGCCTCAGACTCCCAAGTAATTGGGATTATGGGCATTTGTGACTATACCTGGCTTTTTTTTTTTTTTCTCTCGAATATTCTTTTTTATCTTCCTAATTGTTTTTTAAAAGTATTTTTAGCTGTGAATGGATACAATATCTTTATTTTTTTAATGTGGTGCTGAGAATCGAACCCAGTGCTTCATACATGCTAGTCAAGTGTTCTACCATTGAGCCACAACCCCAGTCCTTCCCAATTTTTTTATGTTTTAAGTTTTTTTCCCATACCTTTAAGTCCCTTGGCTTTTAATTGCAATTTTGATTAAAGTGGACTTTTTTCTTGGGCTTCTAATTAGATTTTCTTTTCTTTTCGCTCTTTTAGTGAGGCTGACAGACACTTGGGTCATTGGCATGATTACCTAGGATAAGACTGATATGGATGTTGAGTTGCTTGAATACAGCATTGAATTTAGCTTGTGGATATTTCCTTTTGCAGTTTAAGGCTGTTGAGTGGCTTAGAGGCATTATCCAGAAAAACAAAACCAACAGCCAAAACAAAGCAAAGATTCTAATGTAATATGCCCATTTGAATTAAGGTGTGTGCTGAGAACTAGATTATTTATGGAGGTATAGTGTTTATAACTCTTAGAAACTGTTTTACTAAGGGAAGTGATATTGATTAGACAGAGAATTATTGAGTCTTTTAAATGTTATTTGTATATATGTTGTGTAATTCAAGATTTTTCTTGCTTTACTAAAATGTACTGAGCCATGACAGTCTGAGCATTATGAAAATAAGCTTGATATGCCTCTTTCTCAGCACAAGAGGGCTTGCAGTATGATTATGTGCTCTATTTCCTTAGCTGTCAAATGGGGACAGTAGTACTTAAACTGGAAAGAAAAAACAAGAATTACAAAACTGCCTTCAGGGCCAAGGTTGTGGCTCTTTGGTAGAACACTTGCTTAGCATGTGTGAGGCATTGTGTTTGAGCCTCAGCACCACAAAAAAATAAAGATATTTGTATCTATTTACAACTGAAAATATAAAAAAACCTTGAAAATATAAAAATAACCATATACAAACTAGGTGTAGTAGCACCTGCCTGTAGTCTCAGTGACTTGGGAGGCTCAGGTAGGAGGATCACAAATTTATAGCCAGCTTCAGCAACTTAAAGAGACCCTAAGCAACTTAGTGAGACAAAATAGAAAGGGCTGGGGATGTGGCTCAGTACTGAAGTGCCTCTGGGTTCAATCCTCTGTAGCATTAAAAAAAACCCTACATGAAGTGATTTAGTTTTTTTTTTTTTTTTTGACTCAGGAACTAAAGGCTTTTGGAGCCCACAACACTTAATCAGTATTTATCCTCTGTAATGCTGTCTAGAGAATTGACTGCTTTCTATGTCATCAAATTTTTTTGGTGTTGGGGTTTGAACCCAGGCTTTGCACATGCTAAGCATGTGTTCTACCTCCTGCACCCCCTGCTTTCTTGGTATGTTTCCTTTGTTAATATTATGTGCAGATATATTTTTTCCTGAATACTTTAATGCAGATAGTGCTGACTAGTTTTCAGATGTGGTAGAGTACTATTGTTTTGTTCTTAAATGTTTGTCCCAAAATAAAAAGTTTTGTTTTCACTTTTATGACAAAAGATGTCAAAAAGACATTTTATTCCTATCATGCAAAGCCCCAGGTTTGGTTTCTAGAACTCCCACCCTTAAAAAGCATTTTATGAGAGTAATAATGCTTTGCTTTTTTCTAAGAAATTCAGATATTTTTAAATTCCAGAAATGTGTAAATGTATCATTTGTGGAAAAATACAGTGGATATGGTATCAAAACATTGTTTGAGTTAGTAGTAGAGCAGGTAGAAGTTTTTCCTGCCCTCTCAATTCCAGATAAAGAGAGAGCTAGAGTTAATTTGTACCCCCTGGAATGATTTTAGAGGCCACCTGTGCCTCCAAGGTTGTTTAAGTCTGATCATTAAGGAAATTCTGAAGTGTTTTGTTTTTGCTTTCTTATTTTCTTTCTTTCTTTCCTTTTTTTTTTTTTTTTTTGGTACT
>NW_026000102.1:3029996-3033592 GCF_001458135.2 Marmota marmota marmota
TTTTTTTTTTTTTTTTTTGATACTGGGAATTTAACTAAGGAGTACTTGGCTACCGAGCCACATCCCCAGCCCTATTTTGTATTTTATTTAGAGAACAGGGTCTCACTGAGTTACTTAAATGCCTCGCTTTTGCTAAGGCTGGCTTTGAACTCACGTTCTCCTGCCTGAGCCTCCTGAGCAGCTCATCTCTATTTTTTTTTTTTTTGAGAGAGAGAAAAAATTTTTAATATTTATTCTTCAGTTTTCAGTGGACACAACATCTTTTTTTTTTTTTTCATTTTTATGTGGTGCTGAGGATCGAACCCAGCGCCCCGTGCATGCCAGGCGAGCGCGTTACCACTTGAGCCACATCCCCAGCCCTATCTCTATTTTTAAACGATACCTTTGGTGCTGTGGGAAAGTTGAACTACTGCCAGTAAGAGTAGAAATGAGGACGCTGATTCTGAGGCATTGTAGGCATTTCTGTGACATGTGACAGGAGCTCACAGGATGCTGGTAGCTGTGGAGGTAATGAAGAGTGTTTGGGTTTGGGCTTGGGCTTTGGTGATAAGTTGTGTCCTGACTGATGAGAGTTTTACCATTAGTTGAAAAACAGCTCAAGGGGAACTATTAATTAGTATTCAAGCAACCTTTCTCTTCTCAGAGTATTTATTAGATTCTTGTGTTGTTGAAATTCCTTAGCTGGGAAATGGAACCAGGAAAGGTAAAAAAGGCTGGAATTTGGTTTTGTTGTGAATCCATTTGCCAATGGAACAAGAAAGATTCCAAAACAGCAGATGTGCAGATTTTCATCTGTAATGGTCATTTAGTTAATGTAAAAGGTGTGTCTGGAGAATTATGCTTGGATAATAATATTCTGAATTCTGGTGTTTAGTGTGATTGTGCTCAACTAGAGCTATTTAGATTTAACTGTGAAATATGTTGCAGCAATAATAAGGAATGCAGTGGATGCCT
This sequence comes from Marmota marmota marmota, assembly GCF_001458135.2. Lineage (NCBI taxonomy): Eukaryota > Metazoa > Chordata > Mammalia > Rodentia > Sciuridae > Marmota > Marmota marmota. The sequence continues at coordinate 3,030,951 of NW_026000102.1, forward strand.
TTCTCTTGTTATGGAAATCCATTAATAACTTTTGCTGTGCCTGACTGCCTTTCATTGTTCCGCTTTATGGTTCATGGGAAAGCTGTAGTTGTAAATGACATCCATTATACAATGATTTCTCAAGGCTTTACCAACAGTGATTTTGTATTTTGAACAAACATCTGTTTACTCCACAGTAGGATAGTTGCCAGACAGGTCATGGTTTACCATGGTTGTATTCTTCTACTTTGGGTAGGCTTTTTACCTAGGTAGAGGGGCCTTGAATAATGTTCTTGAGCTTTTGGATTGGCTGATGTGAGCACTTGACCTGCTGGCTACTGTTTGCTGCTTTAGCTACACATAGAGACTAAGTTAGCCCAGGTACTGTAGGAGGTACTGTGAAAAGAAAGTGAAGGTACTTTAAAAAAAGTGTGTGTGTGTGTAATATATATAATTTTTAAAAGTTTTTCATGGACCTTTATTTATTTATATGCAGTGATGAGAATTGAATCCAGTGTTTCACACATGCTAGGCAAACACTTTATCACTGAGTTACAACCCCAGCTCCAGAGTGAAGGTACTTTTAAGCCATTAAATTGAACTAGCTTTACAACACTTTACAATTTTATTTTTCTGCAAAATTTGGTTTTGAGAGTACAAAAATTAAACTTATAATATCTACTCTTTGCAAGATATGAAGTCATGGTGTTGTTTTTTAAAAATTTTGTTTGCTTTTTTTTTTGGATCAGGGTCTTTTTTTTTTTTTTTTTAATCTTTATTTTTTGTGTGGTGCTGAGGATCGAACCCTGTGCCTCATGCATGTGAGGCAAGTACTCAACCACTGAGCTATACCCCAGCCCTTGGGTCAGGGTCTTTTAAGAGAATTTCCATTAGCCACTTAAAGCTTAAGAATGAAGAATCAGAAACTTTGTGGTAACAGATTGTTTATTAGTCTGATGAGAACTGTGGATTCTCTTTCCAGAAAAGTACACGCACTTATTCAAGTCCACACATACATTCACCATATATTTATTGAATACCTCCTTTCTGTCAGGTATAGTTTGTAGTGTGATATACTATATATGATACAACAGTGTTATGAGACAACAGCGAATAAAAGAGAAATAACAACAACAAACCAAAAAGCAAGCCTAAGCAAACCCCAAAAGCCTTCCTGTGTGGAGCTTATATTCTAGTGGAGTCCATAAACAAAAAACAATAAGGGTGTTATATAGTATATTAGAATTTGGTAAATGCTCTGGAAAAAGTAGAATATGTAAGAGAGTTTGAAAACAGGGGAAGGATGGTAGTTGTTGAAATTTAAGTGGCATCAGGATAGGCCTCGTAGAAAGGTGATATTTGAACAAAAGGATAAAAAATGGTGCACAGTCATCGCTCTTAGTTCTGGGGCTTGAGCATTAGACTAGATAGAGGGAAATATTCAGTGGAAAGGCCCTGAAGTGGCCACAAGGAAGACAACATGACTCAGAGCAGAATGAGCAAGGGGGAGAGTGGCATGCCCTAGGGTGGACAGCTTAACACAAGAGAAATTTATTATGTTCTGGAGGCCAGAAGTCTGAAATCAAAGTGTTGGTAAGGTTGGTCCCTTCTGGAGGCTGTGAGGAAGAAGCTTTTCTATGCTTCTTTTCTAGCTTTTGGTGACGATCAGCAATACTTGGTCATTCCTTGGCTTATACATCTATTATTGTAACCTTCATTTCTGTTGTTAGGTCTCCTTCTAGGATGCCTGTATTACAGGCCTACCATCTCTTAGTTTCCTCCTTTTTTGATGATCTCTTTTCATTGCATTCAAGCAGGAAGGAGAGAAGAGCTGTGTCATCCTGCTTACTCAGGTCAGATGAGGATTGAGAATTGATCATTGGATTTAGCAAGTGGAGATCAGGGCTGGTCCTGGCAAGATTAATTTCTTTTAAAAAATTTATTTATTTTTATTTGTATATAGACACAATACCTTTATTTTTATTTATTTTTTATGTGGTGCTAAGGATCTAACCCAGTGCCTCACACGTGCCGGAAAGTGCTCTACCACTGAGCTCTAACCCCAGCCTGTCAAGATTAATTTCTGTGGAATATTATTTGGGTTAAGAGCCTTACTAGAGTATGTTTAAGAGAGAATGAAAAGAGAGATGGAGAGAGTGAGTATAGCATCTTTTTTGAGCATATTTGCTGTGAAGGAGAACAGAGAAATTTAGTGAAGACCTGACTTTAATTAAAAAAACTTTTCTTTGGTACTTAGAATTGGACTCAGGGGTGCTCTACCATTGAGGGATTGAACCCTTGGGATACTTAACTACAGAGCCACATCCCTAGCCTTTTTTTGGTATTGTATTTAGAGACAGGGTCTCACTGAGTTGCTTAGGGCCTCATTAAGTACCTGAGGCTGGTTTTGAACTTGCAATCCTCCTGCCTCAGTCTTCTGAGCTGCTGGGATTACAGGAGTGTGACACGGTGCCCAGCTGTGGATTAACTACATTATTATCCCTTAGTAACTTGTTGAGGCTTTTTTAAAAAATATTTTTTATCTTTAAAGTTGTTAAAGTCAACCAACTAGGCAAGTGGCAGGGCCAATCCTTACCCCCCCCAGCTGAGGATTGAAACCAGGGGTGGTCTATCACTAAGCTACATCCTCAGCCCCCCCCCCC
>NW_026000102.1:3036597-3041778 GCF_001458135.2 Marmota marmota marmota
TTATTTTTTTTTTTTTTTTTTTTTTAAGATAGAGTGAGAGAGGGAGGGAGAGAGAGAGAGAGAGAATTTTTAATATTTATTTTTTAGTTCTCAGCGGACACAACATCTTTGTTTGTATGTGGTGCTGAGGATCGAACCCGGGCCGCACGAATGCCAGGCGAGCGCGCTACCGCTTGAGCCACATCCCCAGCCAGCACATTGATTCTTAAAGTCATTGAAGTGAGTTAGGTTGAGCGTAGATTATAACTATTTTATGAAAATGAAGTGAGAAAGAAGAAATTCCTAGAAGCAGTGAGTGTAAGCCAGTGAAAGTGGAAATGAAATCTGAAAGATGCCAACAGAAAGGAAATGGGATCAGAGAAAATGTTCTGTTGAGGCTGGAGAACCTAACTCTGTCCCAAGGGCTGAGGATTGCTGGGGATTTGGTCAGAGAACAGAAGTTCTGGAACTGATGATTTTGGAGATGGAGCAAGTTGTGGTTGTGCAAGTGGGTAGCTTTAAGGAGACAGGACACCTGGGAACTCTTCTCTCCTTGCCATCACCCTGCATTATTGCAGGACCTGGTTGAGAAGGATGACTATGAACAAATGTCAAAGACTTCAGTAAATGAGGGGGAAGGGTCACCCACAGTCTCCCTACCCTTCTTTGTACTGGCAGTAGAACCCCAGGGCCTTGTGCTCTGCCACTGAATTACACCTCCAGCTATAAAAAATTTTTTTTTTGAGACAGTCTTGCTTAGTTGCTCAGACTGGCCTTGAAGTTTGGATCCTCCTGCCTCAGCCTTATTAATTTCTTTGTGGCAATACTTTTGTGTAATTTTCAATTCTCTTTCATTGAAAATGAATATTATCAATAGCAAGTATGTATACTGCTTTGTAACTTGTTTCAAGTATAATTTAAAATTTTTCTTTCATATAAAAATTGTACTATGTCTTTATTGAAGAGAAGTGAGAAAATAGGCTTAAAAATGAAGAAACTGAAAAAAAGTGTCCATCAATAGCTAATGTTAGCTATTTGTGTTACATTCTTCCAAGCTGTTTTTTATATATACTGTATAAATATATTTCAAAGATGATATCACATTAGATGTATTTTTCCAGTTATTTTTTGTTCAGTAAAATATGAGTACTTTCATGGTTTTCAGTGTCAATAAGTATACTTTCAGAACCATTTTAGATAATGGTATAGTGTTCTATTATGAATTGCTGTAATTCACTAACTGAATTCAATTATTGAGCATTTCTAACATTTGCTGTTTTCATCAACCAATTGTGAATTGTCTTTAAATTAATATGGTTTTTAATAACTGCATAGTGAATTGGTGTGTGGATGTATGAGAATTGACAATAGTAAAAGGTCACTTCTTCATCTCTTATCTGATTGACTTATCATTTACAGAGGCCTAATTCAACAGTGTGGTTATAGCTGTGCACATTGATGTTTTATCTGTAGTACAAACTCCCAGGATTTGGTGAGTAGTTTTATCTGCAGTTGGTAAGGGCAGAAATTGACCATGTTAGCTTGGGGATTTGTGCCATTTCCTGAAGCAATAGAAATTTAAGAAGAGCCTTAAATATGAGCCACATACATAATTTCAGGTTTTCTTTCCTCTTCTCTCCTTTCCCTCGCTTTTTCCTTTTCCCATTTTGAATAAGGGATTGTACCAAGGGCTTTGCCCATGTTCTATCACTGAACTATATCTTTAGCCCCTTTCCAAGCAGAAGAGTTATGTTGAAAATTCTGGGTGTTTGTTGGGCGTGGTGTCACACACTTGTAATCCCAGTGTCTTGGGAGGCTGAGGCAGGAGGATTGCGAATTGACAGCCAGCCTCAGCAACTTAGTGAGACCCTGTCTAAAAGAAAGGGGCGGGGATGTGGCTCAGTGGTTAAGAGACACTGGGTTCAATCCCTGGGACCCCCACCCTCCAAAAATAAATACTGGGTGCTTAGCAATTTGGAATTTGTTTTGCATTGTATAAAGCAACATATTCTCATTTCCCTTTCTTCATTAAAAAAGGGTAAATAATCACTGACCCCTCCTCCTTAATTAAGCATCAATCCAAATTGGGCATTTAAGTGTTATGAAGATCATGAATATGACACATAAATTTGCCTTGAATTTTGATGTACTTGGGAACTGTACATGTGTTTTGCAGAATACTCTGATTGAAAATATTTACACAGAAATGAGCTTGTGATGTGAACACATTGGAATAACGAATTTATCACCCCAAAAATAAACCTAAGTGTCTGCAGCATCCAACACTCCTAAAAGCTGATTCTAAAGATAGGCTTGGACTGGAAAGACTGACTACTGACTTTTTTTCACATGACTTCTTCAAAGCACTTTTCTGGAATGAGTTTTTCACTTATTTGTTGACTTGTTCATTATTTGCCTATGACCTCCTCCAACAACTGGAAAGCAAGTCAGTCTTTATCCCCAGTGCCCAGATAATATAACTTGTTAGGTGAATGAATGAATTATGTGAGATTTGTTCTCATTCCATTCAGGTTACTAAAGAATTGACTAGGGAGTACTTTTCCAAGTACTCGAGAGTAAAATGAAGTAAAGCAAAGAGGATTTATCTGGATTGTTCTATTGATACAGAAAGATAAGCTATGAGCTTCATTTTTTCCCCAAATAGAATTCTTCCCTTTGAATCACTTAGATAAAAGCCATAACACTGTTTGGACTCTCTCAACTATCAGATGTTTCTCCTAATTTTTATTTATTGATTGATTGAGAGGGGGGTTCACTGTGTTGCCAGTCCTGGTCTTGAACTTGTTGGCTCAAGTGATCCTCCTACCTCAGTCTCTCCAGTAGGGAGACAGTAGGTGTGCAATACCATGCCTGTGTGTCTTTTTTCTATCTTGCTTCTAAAATTGTTGTTCTTATTCTTTTACTATATCTGTGTATCTAGGATAGCATTGCAATAGAAATTTAAGAAGAGCCTTAAATATGAGCCACATACATAATTTCAGGTTTTCTTTCCTCTTCTCTCCTTTCCCTCGCCTTTTTCTTTTCCCTTTTTGGATAAGGGATTGAACGTAGGGCTTTGCCCATGTTCTGTTACTGAACTATATCTTCAGCCCCTTTCCAAAATTTTTTCTGAGACAGGTCCCCCTAAGTTGCCCAGGGTGGCCTCAATTTTGTGATCCTCCTGCCTCAACCTCTTGAGTAGCTGGGATTCCAGATATGTACTTCTGTGCTTGGTCTCCTCTCATTTGCAGTACTGGAGGTTGAACCTAGGACCTCATATGTGCTAGGCAAGTACTAGCTGGGTTACATCTCCAATCCTTTTTACATTTTTATTTTATTTTTTTTAGATTTGAGACAAGGGGGGCTGGGGATGTGGCTCAAGCGGTAGCCCGCTCACTTGGCAGGCGTGCGGCCCAGGTTCGGTCCTCACCACCACTTACAAACAAAGATGTTGTGTCTGCCAAAAACTAAAAAATAAATATTCTCTCTCTCTCTCTCTCCCTCCCTCCCTCCTTCCCCCCCCATCTCTTTTTAAAAAAAAAAAAAATTTGAGACAAGGTCTAGCTAAGTTGCCCATGTTGGTTTCAAACTTGTGATCCTCCTGCCTCAGCCTCCGAGTACCTGGGATTACATCCATGTACCACTATGCCCAGCTCCAGTTTCTTCTTTTTAAATATGTATTAGAAAAAGAAGGAAAAAAGGCTCTGATTATATCTGTAGTATTTTATTGATTGTTTTAGAAAAAAAGATCTGAAGCATACAGGACCAAATATTAACATTTATTAAATCTTAGTGGTGGATACATGGTATCCCTTACATTGTTTTCTATTATTTATCTCTTTGTTGTAACCATTTCATGAAAAAAATGTATAGATACAAAAACTTGATTGTTAAAAGTAAAATGTGAGTAATAACATTATTTAATGTATTATACATTCTGGAAACAATGCTATGCTTGTACTTTTACATAGTGGCAGTATTTCTTTACCTTCAGTTAATAGTGAGTGGCATAAAAATGGCAACTTACTTTGAGCGTCTGCTTTGTTTGGATGAGACTTGTTATGAAAGATATACCATCTGGATATGATTTTATGTAATTTTAACTTATTGCTATAGGATTTCAAAGAATGAGATATTAAACATCTCTGTTTAGACAGATGTTTGACTTGGAAGTCTTTACATTGATGTTGAATAGTGGTAACATTTTTGAAGTTAAAAAAAAAACATAATAAAATAAAATAAACCACACAAAAAAAACAAAAAACAAAAAAACATAAAACCGGGCTGGGGTTGTGGCTTAGTGGTAAAGTGCTTGCCTAGCACATGTGAGGCATTGAGTTCGATCCACATAAAAATAAATCAAATAAAGATATTGTGTTTGTCTACAACTAAAAAAATACGTAAAAAAACTAAAACTTTTTTTTTTTTTTGGTAATTCAGTCACCAAAATTCTTTTTTTTTTTTTTTTTAATTATTTGATATTATACCAGAGGTGCAGACCAGATGTTCACTTAGTGGGATAAGCCTTTTTTATTTAAGAAGTAAATCTTTCTTAGAAACACTGATTTTACATATTACATTAAATTCCTCAAGGTCAAAATAAAGTTCTTATCAAAGCAAGGTATGTAATTGTACTTTTTTTCTTGATGGATTCCTTCGTTTACTTGGTAAAAATTCTTTTTCTATTTTGGAGTGATTTTATTTTTTTAAGTTTTAATTGGCACATAATATTTGTACATTGTTGTGGGGTGTAGGGTGATTTTTTTTTTCCCCTAGTGTTGTGGATTGAACCTAGGGCCTTATGCATGCTGGGTAAGCACTCTGTCCCTGAGCTACACCCTGAGTACTACAGTATAATTCAGTAGTACATGTGTAAATGTGTAGTGATCACATCAGGGTAGTTAACGTTTCCCTTTCCTCACAGGATGATCACTTCCTTGTGTTGGGAATCTTTGAACACTAATTGTTCTTTTGAAATTTTAATGAATTGTAGACTATAATTATTCTATTGTGCTATTGAATACTAGCACTAATTATTCTATCTAATTCCATGGTACCCATCACTCAGCTCTTCTCTATCCTTTTTTCTCCTCTTCTCAGTCTCTAGTGACCACTATTCTATACTCTACCTCTGTGAGATCAGCTTTTTTAGCTTAAATATATGAGTGAGAACATGCAATTTTTTTTTTTTTTTTTTTTTTG
>NW_026000102.1:3042661-3109673 GCF_001458135.2 Marmota marmota marmota
ACAATGGGTGGGGGGGAGGGGAGAATAGAAGTTCATTGGATTAGTGAAAGGGAAATAAAGGGAAGGGAGGCAAGATTGGAGTAGGAAATACAGTAGAATGAATCAGACATAACTTTCCTGTGTTCATATATGAATACATGACAAGTGAAACTCCACGTTGTGTACAACCACAATAATGAGAAGTTATTCTCCATGTATGTATAATATGTCAAAACACACTCTACTGTCATGGATATCTAAAAAGAATAAATAAAAATATACATTTTTCTATCTAAAACAATCAATAAAAATGAGTTTCTGCTCTACTTAACGGTACTGTGAGTTTTTAATTTGACTACAAAGTGTGAGCATTTTTCTGTGTAGTCACAGTTAATTTTTTAATCATTATATGGTGTTTCATAGTATTGGAACACCATATAATGATTAAAAAATAATAATATCAATATTATAATTTAGCCAGTTCCCTATTAATGAATGTTTAAGCTGTATCCAGGTTGTTGCTATTATGAATTATGTTACATTTAATATCTTTGTCAATATCTTTTATAAGCCTTTGAATATTTATATAGAATGAATCAGACATAACTTTCCTGTGTTCATATATGAATACATGACAAGTGAAACTCCACGTTGTGTACAACCACAATAATGAGAAGTTATTCTCCATGTATGTATAATATGTCAAAACACACTCTACTGTCATGGATATCTAAAAAGAATAAATAAAAATATACATTTTTCTATCTAAAACAATCAATAAAAATGAGTTTCTGCTCTACTTAACGGTACTGTGAGTTTTTAATTTGACTACAAAGTGTGAGCATTTTTCTGTGTAGTCACAGTTAATTTTTTAATCATTATATGGTGTTTCATAGTATTGGAACACCATATAATGATTAAAAAATAATAATATCAATATTATAATTTAGCCAGTTCCCTATTAATGAATGTTTAAGCTGTATCCAGGTTGTTGCTATTATGAATTATGTTACATTTAATATCTTTGTCAATATCTTTTATAAGCCTTTGAATATTTATATAGAATGAATTCTTACAAATGAAGTGGAAAGGCACATTTAGAATTTTAATAAAAAATTGGCCTCTTTAAAGGTTGTGTCATTTTATATTTCTGTGGACAGTAGATTAGCCACAGATTGTTAAAACACATTATTTTATTGAGTGCTTGCAGAGTGCCATAGGATTGTTGTATGTCACCACCATCCATCCCGTGTCCTTCATGAAGTGAAAGACTTGTTATTTCCTAAGATGAGAACACTGAGGACACAGCTAGTAAGTGGTAAGACTGTGAGTAAACTGAGGCAGTTACTTGTTGATAAACATATTACTTGGTGATATTTTCTCTTAGATAAAGTTTTGGACAAAACGTTGAAGGCTTTTATAAGGTTGGAAATATTGTTTTGTGTTACTGGGTGAGTTTGCCCTGGTTGTCCATGATGCTCCTTCTAGCACACTGCAAGTTCCTGCTTTTGTCAGGCACTGTGGCTCTTGCCCGCACCCCACTTCGTGGTCAAAGGAGTATTCTGAGATGTGAGTGTTCTCCCCACCACAGGGGAAGACACCGTGTGCTCTGGTAGCAGCTCTTGGAATTCTAGAAGACAACTTTTGATGATGGCTCTTTTTTTTTTTTTTTTGTTTCTTTTTAAATACCTTCATTTTGTTTATTTATTTTTATGTGGTGCTGAGGATCAAACCCAGTGCCTCACAAGTGTGAGGCAAGCGCTCTGCCACTGAGCCACAACCCCAGCCCCTGATGATGGTTATTTTAAACTTTGTTTTAGAAAATCTTCAGTATGTATTAGTGTATGTTAAAAATAACAAAAGTTTTGCACCTATTAAAATGGTTCAGAATTCATTGTCTTAAAGTTGTCATTCTGTTTTTCTTTTGAGTTGGGGTCTTGCTTAGTCTTGACCCCAAACTCCTGGGCTCAAGTGATTGTCCTATTTCAACCTCCTGAGAGCTGCGACTACAGGTGTGCAACACTGCATCTAATGAGGGCTATCATTCTGAATTAAGCAAACCGCCTATCACTTTGTGCTCTGGTAATCATTAATGGGTCAGAGAATCTTGTGGAGTTCTAGGGATAACTAGAAGTGCAGCGCAGTTGTCCTCAGTATCTGCAAGAGGTTTATTCCAGAATCCTCCATGGACACCAAAACCTATGGATGCTCAATATAAATGCCCTTACGTAAAATAATGTCATATTTACACATAGTCTGTGCAGACCTATCCTATATTTTCAATCATGTCTAGATTTCTTGTAACACCTATGTAGATACCATGTAAACAATTGTTACATGATATTGTTTAGAAACATGATAAGAAAGATGAGTCTATGTGTGTTTAGTACAGACATATTTTTACACCTCCCTAATATGTTTTTGCAGATAGTTGAGTTTACAGATGTGGAAACTGCCGATACAGAGGGTTGACTGTATTTTAAATAAATCATTCAAATGTCATTTTTCCCCCTTAAAACTGCTTTAAAATAAAATACAGCAGAAGTTTTTTTATTCAGTTAAATAAAGTGCTTTACTTTCTCATTGCCACAAATTAGCAGAAAACACCCCGAGGTTTAAGATTTTTCTAAAAATTTTTATCTGTCTATCTATCTATCTATCTATCTATCTATCTATCTATCTTTTTTATGGTGCTGAGGATTAAATCCAGGGCCTTGTGCATGCTTTTTATCTATCTATCTATCTGTCTATCTATCTATCTATCTTTTTTTATGGTGCTGAGGATTAAATCCAGGGCCTTGTGCATGCAAGGCAAGCACTCTACCAACTGAGCTATAGCTCCAGCCCTAAAATATTTAATTTTTAGTTGTAGTTGGGCACAATACCTTTATTTTATTTGTTTATTTTTATGTGGTGCTGAGGATCAAACCCAGGGCCTCTCATGTGCTAGGTAAGCGCTCTACTGCTGAGCCACAACCTCAGTCCGAGCTTTAAGACTTTTAAATATAATTTTTAGGTAATTTTTCTTGTAACCTAAATGACTTAGATGTGAATACTGGGGCTGGAGCCCAGGGCTTAGCTCTTGCTAGGTGAATGCTCTTCCACTGAGGGCTCCCCGCCAGTATTTCTTTCTTCAGTTGATTGTGGCTTGCCCTTACCTGGTGCAAACAGCTTTAGCAGCTCTTAGCCTAGAATAGGATTGGCAGACCTTCTATAAGTGGCCAGATAGTGGATGTTTTAGGCTTTGTGGTTTTTGTCACAACTGCTTAACTCTGCCACCCCAACCCAGAAGTGGGGGTATATCTAGTATAACAACTGGGTACAGCTGTGTGCCAGGAAACCTATTGGCAGAAACTGATTGCAGTCCACCTTTAGCCTGGGGGCTGTAGTTTGCTGACCACTGGCTTTTGGAGACTGCCTGGTGAACATTTATCCCCCAAGGATGATGAGCTCCTTCTCTTAAGTAAATTGAATTTTCTTGGAACTTGGGATGTAAAATGAGTTTATTTTGGTTTTCAAGTCCACTCTCACATTTTTGAGAAGAGCTCTTAGGAGAATTCAATCAAAGGCCTTTTTATAGGCAGGGGTCAGTGTTATCATGGTTATTTAAAAATGAGTGAATGTGCCGGGCATGGTGGCACATGCCTGTAATCCCAGCTGCTTGGGAGATTGAGGCTGGAGGATTTCGAGTTCAAAGCCAGCCTTAGCAAAAGCAAAGCACTAAGTAATTCAGTGAGAACCTGTCTCTAAATAAAATACAAAATAAGGCTGGGGATGTGGCTCAGTGGTTGAGTGCTGCTGAATTCAATCCCCGGTATTTAAAAAAAAAAAAAAAAAAAAAAAGTGAATTCACACATGGATTGTCCCTGATTTGCTATGGGTCATTTTAAGATTTTTCAACTTTATGATGGTGCAAAACTAATACACATTCGGTAGAAACTGTACTTCAAAATTTGAATTTTGATCTTTTCTTGGACTAGTGATATGTGATCTAATACACTTTCAAGATCCTGGGTAGGGACAGTGAGCTGAGGATCCCAGCCAGCCATGGGGAAATAACCAGTGCTCAAAGTGCACTGTGTGGGTAGGCTGTGCCATTCAGTAGGTTAGGAGTATTATTTGCATTTTTGTTTGATATTTCCAGTTTATAAGTTTGTTGGACATAAACTCATCATAAGTTTAACATCACCTGTGTTGTAATACCTTTTATGTTATGATCTTGGGATTGTTGGTAGCCTAGCTGGTCCCTAAATTTCTTCAATAGGTAGCTCTACTGCTGTATCCATATAGTAGTCACTAGCCTGATGTGGCTATTTACATTAATGAGGTTAATGAATTTAATTTCATTAATGAAATTAAGTAAAATTTAAAACTGAGTTCTGTCATGTCAGCCCCATTTTAAAATGTCAGTAGCCATGTACAGACAGCATGTGTACAGAATAATTCCATCACTACAAAAGTTCATTGACTAACATGTTTAGAATCTTTTCTTAAGGATCATAGGCAACAGGACATGGAGATGATATTAAAGTATAGCAAATGATATTTGAATATCTTCTGTAATGGATATTATGGTTTATACTTTTTTTCTTGAAATAATTTTTTTTTTTTGTCATGGTCATAGAGTATTTTCCCTCAAATACACTTATATAATCAGGTTTCCCCTTAGTTACTTCTATCTAAGTTCTGGTGGCAAAGCAAAAGTCTAGAAACATGTTCTTTTTATACTTGAGAGTAACCAAATATACATAACTTTTTTGGAAGAAAGTTATCATGCTAGTAAGTAATTGTAGAGACATAGGCATCATTCACCTCCTGGATGCCTCCGTGACACTGTGATCTCTATGCTGGAGACTAGGCCTGTGATGATGTGGGTGGTCCTTATTCATCTCCTCATCCCACATGTACAGCTTCCTCCACAGTTAAAGTAGGATTCCTCATCCAGTTTCTCCTGCCACTGTCCTTCTCTTCCACCTCTTAAAATGATGATCTCCTTCCATTTCACAGAGAAAATAGAAGCCACTAAATCTGAAATCAGTTTAACTAAATTGGTCTCAGTTCCCAACCCTTAATGAATGCTAGATATCATTGATACCCAAGTACCTATCAGTTACTAGTATAAAAAAAATTAATGGTTTATTGAAGTTAGAAATTTAAAACTTTTCATTAAACCTTAAATTCCACTAATTCAATATATTAAGATAAAAGAAAAATAACTTTCAGTATAATTTTTCAAATATGTTGTTTAATTCAAGTTGAATTGATTTAACTCCCTTTAAATATCCAGTTCTGGTTATAAAAATAACATTAAATAACCACTTAAAAATTAAATAAATAAATGCCTAAGAAACCTTACAGCCTCTTTAAAAAAATTTTTTTGTAGTTGTAGATGGACAGAATGCCTTTATTTTATTTATTTTTATGTGATCGAACCCAGTGCCTCACATGTGCTAGACGAGTGCTCTGCCACTGAGCTACAGCCCCAGCCCCTTACAGCCTTTTAAAACAAATTTTTTCAAAACTACTTATGTAACTTTAGCATAAACATAGTTGAACTTATAAATGCAGTAAGTGTCTCTTCATGCAGATGTCTTTCTGTGTTTTCCTGTTTTCACTGAAAGCTGCTCAGTTGTCTAAGCTAGCAGCCCTGTGCAGTGTTGATTTCCTCTTTGCCCACTCTTCTTTTTTCTATATCTCCTTCTGGTGTATTACTGTAGTTCAGGCCATACTTTGTCACTAGAATGACTTCACCTTTTCCAAACCAGTCAGCCTGGTCACATCCTCTGCTCTTCTAGTGCTTTACCAGTTCATGGTCTTTTTGATCTTTTGTTTTTGTTGAGATATAATTCATAATCCTTTAGTTTACCTTTTGGGGGGAAGTTAGTGGGGATTGAATCCAGAGCTGCTTTGGTACTGAGTTACATCTCCAGTCCTTTTTATTTTTTATTTTGAGACAGGATGTCACTTAAGTTGCCAAGGCTGACCTTGAACTTGTGATCCTCCTGCCTCAGTCTCCTGGGATTATAGCTGGGATTAAAGGCATATGCTACTGCATCTGGCTACAGTTTACCATTTAAAGCATACAACTCAGTTTGCTTTGTTGGCGCACAGAATTGTATAACCATCATCAAAATTTGTAAATTATGCTCAGAATAAACCCTGTATTCATTAGCAGTTGTTTTTATTTCCTTCCCTACCTGTGTCCCATAAATGGAATGTTATACCACAGTCTTTTGTGATTGGCTGTTTTGACTTATCATAACATTTTTAAGGTTCACTCAATAGTATATATCTATACTTCATTCCCTTTAGTTTCTAAGTAGTCCATTGGTTATTCCACATTTAAAAAAGTTTTTTTTTTAGTTTGTAGACATTCATAATACTTTTATTTATTTATTTTTATGTGCTGCTGAGGATCGAACCCAGTGCCTCACTCATGCTAGGTATGTACTCTACCACTGAGCCACAGCTCCAGCCCCCACATTTTTTTTTTTTTTTTAATAGTAGCTTTTTTGTTTTGCATTTGTGTTTTGCAGTACTGATGATGGAACTGAGCCTCAGGCTTGCTAGGTAAATGCTCTACCACTGAGCCACACTCCAGCCCTCTTCTTTCTTCCACAAACAAACAAACAAACAAACAAAAAATCAAAACAAAGGATGCTAGGGATCTAACCCAGGACTTTACACATTCTGGGCTTGCACTCTACTACCAAGCCTACATCTCTATCCCTATACTACATTTTATTATTCATTAGTTGTTGGATATTTGCTGTTATAAAATAAAGCTATTGTGAACATTCATGTACAAGTTTTTTTGGACATGAGTTATTTTTGTTTATTAATTCATTCTCCTTGGTATATACGTGTCATATCGTTGGGTCATATGGTACCCCTGTACTTAACATTGTGAGGAACTATCAAAACAGTTTTCCAAAGTAGTTATACCTGTTAACAGTTCTCCCAGCAATGTGTGAAGATTCCAGTTTTGCCACATCATCACTAATATTGTTATTTTAATTATTTTTATGGGTGTAAATTGGTGCCCTGTTGTTGTGATTACATTTTTCCAAGGATGTTGAGATCTGTCTTGTGTTTAGTGGCCATTTTCTATATTCTTTGGAGCTTTTTGATTCTTTTAAAAATATATAAAAATACAAATCTAATTGTATTATTTTCTGGGGTAAAGCCCTCTAGTGATGAACATTCTTTCCTTCTTACCCTGGTCTCATTTCCCAGGAACTAGTTTTTTTTTTTTTTTTTTGGTTCTGGGGATTGAACCCAAGGCCAGTATTGGTCTGGAACCTATGGTGCATGAGAGGTGGTAGAGAGTTTAGGAGGTGGGGCCTATTGGGAGAAAGTTAGGTTATTGGTTTTTAGTCTCCCTTTGCTTTCCCACCGTGAGGTGAACAAGAACAACCTCCTGTGTCACATTCCTGCCATGATGTGCTGTGCTAATACAGGCTCAAAGTGATGAGGCCAGGTGACTGTGGACTGAAACCTCTGAAACTGAGCCAAAATAAATCTTTCTTCCTTATAAGTTGATTTTCTCAGGTGAGTTGTCACAGCAATAGAAAGCTGAACATCATGGTTGACATAATTTGTTTCAGGGTGCCATCTCTGAACTGCCACTGTTAGCACTTAACTCTCTGTATTGTGTTTGTTCTTCTGTGCTTCCTTTTTATTCACATAGTAAGTACTCAGCTGGGACTGTGCCTGCTACATGTTTGGCCTTTTAAAAAATATTTAACTTAAAAAAACCCACCAAACCTGTTTTCGAGTTTAATTAGTCCTGGGGTAGTATTTCTGGATTTTTGTGCATCCCTTGCTGCCCCCCATGTTTTCTGGATGGGGCTATGGTAGCATCTACAGAAAGCCACATATTGCTGTTGCTCTCCATAATGTGCTTCTCTTAGAGACAGAAGTGAGACCAAACTTGGCTTCACTCTGAGTTAAGGGCCAGGTGCATTAGGAGCAACTGCAGCCTGTCCTGGGGGGTGCTCTTTGACCTGGATGAGGCAGAGTGAAGGAAAGGGAATATCAAGAATGTAGACACAGAGCTGATGTGAAGCCTGGGGCTCTGAGAAAAAGCCTCTTGGGATTGGTACACTGTAGCTCATGGCAAAGGTCTTTTTGACCTTGAGTTAGATTTTTGCTTGAGAATAAATAGACTCAGTCAAGTAGTGCCTTTAGTTTTTGAATTATAGGCCAGTCATTTTTAATACCATATTGGAAAAATCTGATCATGGGGTTGATTTTTATCCCTTTTATTTCTCAAGAAGGGCTTATTTATAACCAGAGGAGTGAATTACACTATGTAAACAATTAAAATAGACTCTGGATTTGTTTCTATGATTGTGACTTTACTAAGGTAAGTATTTTCATTCTTTAGGGTATCTGGAAACAGTCTTCATTTTCTTTTTTTGTTCTCTAAACCTTCTGTAGTTTGGTTCAGAGTTGCTGTTTTCTTTTCAGAGCTTACTGGTCCTTAGCTTTCCTTGGCTCTTCCATGCCTAGGTTTTGCTGATTGAAAAACTATGCTAATGTTTTACTGAACTATCCAAAATAAGCAGTCCTTGTTTTGTTTTGAGGCTGGCATCAAATTTGGGATCCTCCTGCCTCATCCTTCTGAGTAGCTGGGTATAGGTGTGTGCCACCAGGCCTGCCTTCTTTATCCATTCATCTTTATGGGCAGGTTGATTTCATATTTTGGCTATTGTGAATACCATTTTGTGTCTTTATATACATATTAAATATTCAGGATCTTTATGATGAATACCTTTGGTGAATACACATAGAAAATGTTTGGTACTTTCATTGAACAAATACTTTTGAATGAAAAAAAAGTTGAGGTTCAGTTAAATAAAAAGTATTAGTGAGGTACTTTATACCAGCCCTTTTATTTATTGTTTTTTAAATTAAAAAAAAAAAAAACTTTTTTTTTTGCAGTTGTAGATGGGGAAGCATGCCTTTATTTTATTTATTTTATGTGGTTCTAAGGATCAAACCCTTCACACATGCTAGGCAAGCACTCTGCCACTGAGCTACAGCCCCAGCCCCATATACCAGCCCTTTTAACGTAACTACAAAATTTAGTCAGCTGTGTGAAGAGTTGAGAAAAACTGGAATATACAAACCTGCAACAGTGAGCTTATGCTGCTTTCCTTCCCATTGTCTTATATTTATTTTTCTGATACGATGGGAAATTGTGTAAATTGGTTCCTTTGCTGGAGAGAATTTGATTTGAGGAGCTGTGTTAGTCATCTTTTTCATTCTGTAACAAATGCCTGATATAAATCAACTTCAAATGATAAAAGGTTTCTTTTGGCTTAGAGTTTTGGAGATTTCAGTCCATTGTCTATTGGCACCATAGCTTCAGGCCTGTATTGAGGCACATCACGGTGGGGAGTGTGTAGAGCAAAAGCCCCTTACCTCATGGCTGGAAGAAAGACCAAGGTCCCACAGTCCCCTTTGAGGGCACAGAACCAATGATTTAAAACCTCCCACTAGATTAAAGATTCCAGCACCTCCCAGTGATGCCACAGGCTGGGTCCAAGCCTCTAAAACATCGGCTTTTGGTGGGGGAGGGGTTTGAGATCTATACTATAGTAGCAGCTCATATGGTTCATTCACTTAGTTGTGAGTAAAGGATGAGAATTTCCAGTGGTATTTCCTCATTGTTAAGTGTTAATTTTAGAAAAAAATGACTATTTAATAAAGGAAAAAGGAGCAGTAACTTGCTATCTAAGGACAGTGGCTATTAGAAACAAATTTTTATTTTAATAGAAACAGGAAAATATTTACTTGGAGACATTTGCCAGGTTTTGACACTTCCTTTGTGTTTTTGTGTTGAATGGTGAGTGGCTTTGTTGTCTTTCACTGTTACTGGTACTTTTGGAAGCAGTGAAGAAAAATTAAGTGGCTTCTCTAATGATGGAGTCATTTTCAAAGTTTTAATACCCATTAGCAATTTTATTTTCAGTGCCAAATTAATACAATTGAACATCTTTTTTCTAATGTTAAGGTGATCCTTCTTTTTACAGAAGACTTTCAAAAAGATATACTACTATAGCAAAGCACACTAATATTTTACAAATAATATTACCAGTAATAAAAAGGACAGAATTATGATAGTTTTATGCATATGATGCATTAATTTTAATAACTTTTTTAAAAACAACTCAAGTCAAGATGAGAAAAGTTAGACAGCGCTGTGGCTTTTATTTTGATTGTACTGAATTTATCATATGGAATGCCCTTTTCCTTTTAGATTCAGAATCAGAATTTAGGTCCTTTTTGTTCAAAAGTGTGGATGAGGCTGGGTGTGGTGGAGTATGTACCTATTACCCTAGTTATTTGGGAAAGGGGAGATAAACAAGATGAGGCCCATTTAAAAAAAATTATATATATAACAGTGGAATGCATTACAATTCTTATTACATACATAGAGCACAATTTTTCATATCTCTGGTTGTATT
The DNA here is from genome assembly GCF_001458135.2 of Marmota marmota marmota. Classification (NCBI taxonomy): domain Eukaryota; kingdom Metazoa; phylum Chordata; class Mammalia; order Rodentia; family Sciuridae; genus Marmota; species Marmota marmota. The sequence goes on from NW_026000102.1 coordinate 3,053,116, forward strand.
CATAGTATATTCACATCAATTCGTGTCTTTATACATGTACTTTGGATAATAATGATCATCTCATCCAACCATCATTAATTACCCCATGCCCCCTCCTTTCCCTGAGACCCATTTTAACAACAACAAAAAAGAGTAAAGTTAAATTCTATAGCATTAGATTAAAAAGTTCTTTTTATTCAATCTTTCAAGCGATATAATAAAAAATACATAATTTCAATGTTGAAGTCTGTCTCTTTTTAATAACAAATTATTAGAAATGATTTAGTTTTAGCTGGGTGTGGTGGTGCATGCCTGCAATTCCAGTGACTTGGGAGGGTGGGGCAGGAGACCCCATCTCAAAGAAAAATAGGAACATGGCTCAGTAGTAAAGTCTCAAGTACTAACTGTCCCCCCCTGAAAAAAACCCCTAATTTTGCTTTGTGAAGTATACTTACTATAATTCCAGCTACTTGGAAGGCTGAGGCAGGAGGATTGCAAATTTGAGGCCAGCCTAGGTAATTTAGTGAGACCCTGTCTCAAAATAAGGATTGGGGGATGTAGCTTAGGGGTTGAGCACTTGCCTAGCATCTTTGAGGCTCTGGGTTTCATTCCCAGTTCCTCAAAAAAGAAAAAAAATATGCATAGAACATTGATTGTTTCATTGATCATCTGAGTCTTTCATTAACTCCCCTGCCGGTCCTCTGCTCTCAGGACTGGGATTGAACCCAGGGCCTTTTACTTGCTAGGCAAGCTCTCTATCACTGAGCTACATCCCTAGCTCAGGTTCTTATTATAGTACTTTTTGTAGTAGTGTGCCAAAGATTTGGGGTTCTACATTTTAAAAATATATGTTCTAAATCAGTTCTAAGAGTATAGTTTTTGCTTGCCTAGAAAGTCATATTTACTCCTTTCCAGGTTGTTAAATTATCTGCTTTGTATATTTTTGTATTCTTTGAACCAATTCCATGTGCCACTTTGTGTACGATTTAGTCTTTGCTCTGCCTTTCACCCCTGTCCAGAGGTGGAAGGAGCTAATGAAGCTTAAACTAAAGGGACCCTCACCTGCATGGGCCCCTTAACAGTTTATACACAAAATTTTGTAGGTTCATTTTTTTCTTGAAGAAGGCTCCCCAAATTGTATAAACATAATTTCCCAGAAAACCTGCCTTTTTTACTGTAGAAGACTGTTAAGATAAAAAACAAAAGTAAATGGAGATTTTTAGTTTTGTGTTTTAAATAAAAGGCAGAACATAAATAGAATATTGAGTGGGTTTGTGTGTGACGTCAGATTTAATTTATCCTGATAACCATCAGTGGTGCACCAGATGTTTTGACTGTATTTAGCTTCATATTAAATTAAGCATAGCCAGTGGCCTACAAAGTCCATCTGTGCCGCCGCCAGAGGTAGCGCTGAAGTCAGCCTCCTTTGGTGTTTGTTACCACTGCTAGCTGCTCTTTCCCTCTTCCCATGATATTTAGACTTTGGAATTGCTCATGCAAAGGTGAATATTTGTGTTAAATTGAAATTTGTATTCTGTAAGTAGACAGTACTGAAGGAAGAAATTTTCTTTTCCATAGATAGTCAGTTTTTATTTTTGGTTACCACAAATCAGTGGAAACAAATAAGTTGGGGTTTCTTGAAGACTGAAATATATAGAGAGGGGAACTGTTTATTTTTTTGGTACTGGGGATGGAACCCAGAGGCACTTGTCTCTTAGCTGCATCTTTTTATTTTTTTAAATTTGAGACAGGGTCTTGCTAAGTTGCTGAAGCTGTCCTTGAACTTGTGATCCTCCTGCTTCAGTCTCCTGAGTTGCTGGGATTGTAGGTGTATACCATCGCACCTGGAGAGCGAGTGGAACTATTATATACAAGTGCTAGTTAAACATAATGTCTGAAAAGATTCTTTTTTTTTTTGTACTGGGGATTGAACTCAGGGGCACTTGACCACTGAACCTCCTCCCCAACACTATTTTGTATTTTATTTGGAGACAGGGTCTCACTGAGTTGCTTAGTGCCTCACCTTTGCTGATGCTGGCTTTGAACTCGTGATCCTCCTGCCTCAGCCTCCTGAGCCTCTGGAATTACAGGCCTGTGCCACCTCGCCCAGCTAAAGTCTGAGAAGATTTTTCCTATACCTGCTTATAATCATGGAAAATTATTGATTTATTGATTTTTGTCATATAAATATGTAAGATCTGAAAATTCTTTAGTTTTATTTATACTCAGACTAGTATTAAAATCACCAAAAATTTTTATAATGTTTTAATGAACACTTCTTGACTTTTTATTGATCTCACTTTATCAGTGTAATTAAGGATGCATGGCCTTTTTCCCTCAGGAGGGTAAAACATACACCTTCAGTGTTTTTAGCACAAGGATCCTTGAATGGCAGATCTGGTGGATCAATTTCCTCTCTCTTTTAGAATAGTATTTAGACATCTTTGAGATTAGACCCATAAAGCATGGGCTAATGCCAGAACAAATATCTTGAAAATTTTATCATAATGTTGCTTTTTAAAGTCCTAAATGTCCTCTATTTAAAATGAAATTCTTTTGTATTAACCTTTTTTCTTATGCTAGCTTTTACCAGACTGCAGAATTGCCTGATTTGACTTTCTAATGTAACAGTAATGAATCTTCTGGGAAGCCTAACGATTGAACACACATACTCTGCAACTCCATTGTAAAATATTCAGTCAGTACTGTCGATGTTGCTGATTAAATAGGAGGAGAGAAGGAGGAGGAGGAGGAAAAAAAAAAAAAAAGAATTGGGGTTGGGAGAGAAAAATGAAAAGCTCCCTAATATGTATTAAGGCTTAAAACCAAATGTATCTCTCAGGGATTTCAACCTTTACTAGACATGATGTGCAATAATACCTTGATTAAATGTACTCAGTAACACCTTAATAAAAACATCAAGTTGGGTGGAGAAAGAGTCTGCTTGGTAAAGCCAGAATTAGGGCACATGATTACATTCAGCTTTGACACATTTGTTCTGAAAAAGCACTTGGGGGAAAAAAAAAACTAGCCCATTTGCACAAGCAGACAAATTACTCTGTGTATTATGCTTGAGTACCCAGTGGAGTTCAGTATTTGCTAGCCAGTAATGTAGCACCTACATACACCAAAGCCACAATGTTTAATGGATAGTCTTTTGGATGTGTGTTCCCGAGATACTTGGTTAAATAACAGGCAGAACGTCAGGAAAAGGCTTTTCCGTGGCTCATGTAAGTAATTTTTCTCAGGTATTTATAATTGTAGCAGTATGTGTTTGGCTTATCCTTGTGAAACAAGTGGAACATCAGAATTTAATAATTAAGGATTTATTAGTTAAAACCAAATGTTATAATGAGCCAGATGCTGCTGCATTGAAACAGCCATTTTCATTAGCATTTTTAAATCGAAGAGAATTGAATTTAAATTTGGAGTATCTTGATTTTGATGAGTTAACATTTAAAAATTTTTAACAATCCATCTCATAAAAGGTAGATTTCCTTTAATTTTAATGAAAGGCAACAACATAATGAAATATCAGAGTAGGTAAGTGAATTACAACCTTCTGACTTTTAAATTCCTTGTTTTGAATATTATAAAACAATCTTATGCCTCTGAAGAGAAATGATTGCAAAAATGCATAGAATATGAAGAATTAATTTTACTTTTGACTGAAAAAGGCATGAATCACTCAAGTGGAAGAGGCAGTGGTGAAGGGGAGTGGGGAAGTGTAATCTTATTGTTTTTTTTCCCCCATTAGTCACAGGAAAGCTTTTTTAATAATAGCTTGAGTGGTTTGATGAAACATCTGAGGGAAACTCCCTGGGGAGGAAGATTATACTGGAGGGAGATCTCTATGAATCATTTATGCTAACCTCTCATGAAACACAGCTTGCATTTTTAATGAAGGATGATTGCATTTCATAAACAGACCTTTAAAAATTAAAATAATATTGATCCTTCTTCATTTAGGCCTATTAAAAGAACACGGCATATGTCTTTTTCTTTTTTCTTTTTGGACCAGGGATTGAACTCAAGGCACTCGACCACTGAGCCACATCCCCAGCCCTATTTTATATTTTTACTTAGAGGCAGGGTCTCACTGAGTTGCTTTGTGCTTCACTTTTGCTGAGACTGGCTTTGAACTCACGATCCTCCTGCCTCAGCCTCCCGATCTGCTGGGATTACAGGTGTGCACCACCACGCCCAGCACATACATCTTTTTCTAATGGCTCAGGAGAGATTATTATTATTATTATTGTTACTTTAAAGCAGGATGTACTTTAAATAGGACTTTTATTAAAATGCTTTTGGAAAATATTTCTTTGTAACAGTGTTTATGACAGTAAAAATTATAAAGTAGCTGAAAGTTTGGCACTTGAGATTGTTTTGAACATAAACTATCTCTGGAAAGTTTCCCTTATTTCTTTTGATCATATCAGTTTACTATAAAGGAAGAGGGTTTATTACTTGAAATATTGAATGTGGCTTAGGAAAGGGCACAGGCTAGGTTTTAGGAAACTTTGGTTCACTTATAGGCCTCTGACCGAAGACAAGTTACCTATCAATTTGTCAGTGTTTTTAATTAAAAAAACAAAACCCAAACAAAAAAACAGGGATTGAACCCAGAGGTGATTAATCAGTGAGCCACATTTCCCTGTCCCTTTGGAAAAAAAAATTTTTTTGAGACAGTGTCTTGTTAAGTTGCTGAGGCTGGTCTTGAACTTGCAATTCTCCTCTTCAGCCTCCTGAGTTGCTGGGATTACAGGTCTCTGTGCCTGGCAAGTATTCTTACTTTTATAATATGTTCCTCAGTGAGAGAAAATGTGTGTTTTTATTTTGAACTTTTCTGCATTACTACTATACAGTTGTGTATCAGTTGATAGACTCTTGTCTCAACCTGAATTTCTCTTGCTTGGATTATAAGGGATGATGTAATGTGCTTTCAGTGTTTCTCATAACTAGATGATGATACTAAGATTTTACTTCCTTTTCTTAAAAAAAGAAAGCAAGTAAGCAAGAAAGAAAAAAAAATAGTTCCTAAGCTACAATTTAGTATAAGAATATAAAACTGAAAAGAGGTGCTTCTCTTAGGTGGGCAGGATTAGAAATAAAAAGCAAGCATTTGACAGTCTTTTGGGATGACTCAATTTTTTTTTTCATTTGAAGAGCAGCATAGTATAGTGAATAAGAGTGCAGACTCAGGAGGCGGGTGTCTAACGTCAAATTCTGTCCCCTCTATCACTCTCTTGTAGCTGTGTGATAGAGGGGACAGTTAGTTGATTTTCATATCTTTTAGTCATTGGTAATGTGGTGAGAATAGTGGCCCATCAAGGGCTGTTGAGAGGATTAAACAGTTATTCTAGTTTGCTGGCTACATAATGAAGAGCTGGGTAAATTTACCTATTTTTTTTTTTTTTTTTGCTNTCAGGCTACGCTGTTGCAATTGCTTTTGAATGCTGGTCTGCTAATTTGTAATGGTCAGATATTGAGACCCTGCCTGCTCAATGAAGTGTTTTTATTGTCTTATTTCTACGTAGTTGCTGTAGGAGAAGACAGTATGGAAAAACCAAAGAATATGATACTACAGATGTAACCAGAAGGGCTGACTACATATAATTTTTTTTAATTAAAAAAGATAGTTGAGCCATATTCAGACATTATAGAGAAGAGGATTTTTCTCCTTGGGAACAGTGCTGACTTTATGCATAATTAGGAAGTGGACAAAGTTTGGGTGGGGATTCTCCAATTTCTCTTTCTGTGACCTTCCGCTTCTTCCCTCAGCCTGAGGACAACTTGTTGCCGCACATCTACTCTACCCTTCAGGTGCTCTGTGCAGGAACTATACTTACCTGAGCTTCTAGAATGTAAAGGCTCTGATGGCTCCAACTCTCAGCCATTTGATGGAACTGTTTCCCATCAAGCCGTTTTACAGGTTTTTCTCCCAGAAAATTTTGCATTTAAAAGAAGGTATAAATAAATAATAATGGGTATCCTTTATTGCAAGCTTACTGTGTACCAGATATTTTATCAAGCTTCATGACATTATGATAAGGAAACTTATCATTGTAACAACACAGTGAAGTATATTCTGGTGGTTTTCTATTTTGCAGATGATGAAACTCCAGCAGAGAAAGAGTAATTTACAGAGATGTACAGCTAGTGAGTGGTAGAGCAGGGATTAGACGTTGGCAGTCAGGATCCATAGCCCAAGTGCTAAATCTGTATGTCAGCTACCTCACTTATCAGGTTTCCAGTTCGAGTTCAGGTAGTCTAGGTGAAATGCCAGGACCAGGGACATGTCACATGTTTTGTGGGAGGCTCTAGGGAGTAGGAAGAGAGGTACAGAGGGTTTTGACGTCTTTCCCTTCAGGCTGGCTCACATTTCCTCAAAATTAGCCTTTTCACCAGTTTACTTACTTTGGCAAATACTTTTTCCTTCCTATTCTCCTCCTCCTTTTTTTCCTTTTCTGTTCTTATGTCTAGTTAAGAGCACTGGGTTTGTTTGTTGATTGATTGATAGATACTGGAGATTGAGTCGCTTTTCAACTGAGCCACATCCCCAGTCCTTTTTATTTTTTGAGACAGGATCTCATTAAATTGCTCAGGTTGGTCTCAAACTTGCAGTCCTCCTGCCTCATCCTCCTTAGTAGCTGGAATTACAGGCATGTGCCACTGCCACTGGCTGTTTATTTATTTTTGAGACAGGGTCTGGCTCCAATTCATGGGCTCAAATGATCCTCCTGTCTCAGCCTCTTGGGTAGCCAGGACTGAAAGTGTGTGCCCCCACATCCAGCTGAGACAACATTGGCTTTTAAAAATTTGAATTTTTTGTAATCTCCCCACACCCCCCACAGTTTCTGTATCTCTAACATAGGGATAATAATAATACCTACTCTTTGGGTGTGTGGTAAAGAGCAGATGAGACACTAGATCTAAAATGGTATGTCCTAAGTGTTGTGCCCACCCCCTCTCCGCCAGTTGCAGGATGGACAGAGGTGGGGTTGGTGGGTTTTGAGAACAGGGACTGCTTGAATACATATTTTCCAGAGATTCCCAAGAGGTTGCCATGATGGACATCAGAAAACATCTGTTTCAGGAAGTGTGCTCAAACACTCATGCACTTTGGAGCAGCTCACACTGGAGAAAATCAAGGTTGATAATTGCTTTTCAGATCATATGGTCAGTATTATAGTAGTTTGAGTTGATCAAAGACAAACTATGACCAAAAGTCTTATTAACTTGAAGATTTTCCATAGTTGATAAATCATAGAGATTACCTTTAGAGAGAATAGAAAAAAAGGAGAGATGGATTTTGGGTGTAGAAATATATATATTTCAAATCACATCAAAGACAGTGTTTCAGAACATGAAAGAAAAATGATTTTTATATAGTGATAGTGCTAGATTTTCCAGTTTCCTATTAAATAATATTTAAATTTGTCTTTGCTAAAAATCTTTAAATAGGAAGCATCCCCTCAATATTACATAGCAGTGAGAGAACTCATTTTTAGCAAAAACAGTTTTCTAAATGTGAATTGATTCTTATTACTAGGTTTTAAAAAATTGCTCTTTCTAATTAGTTATGGAAAGGGATCTGTTTTTTTATATATTTATTTTTCAGTTGTAGTTAGACACAATACCTTTATTGTATTTACTTTTATGTGGTGCTGAGGATTGAACTCAGGGCCTTGCATGTGCTAGGTGGGCGCTCTACCGCTAAGCTACAACCCCTACCCCAGGAAAGGGATCTGTTAATAGAGCTTTATGCTCAAAAATTGGAGGTAGCAGGGCGGTGTGGTGGTGCCTATAATCCCAGCAGCTCAGGAGGCTGAGATAGGAGGATTGTGAGTTGAAAGCCAGCCTCAGCATCATCGAGGAGCTTGGCAGCTCAGTGAGACCCTGTCTCTAAATAAAATACAAAATAGGCCTGGGGATGTGGCTTAGTGGTTGAGTCCTCCTGAGTTCAACTCCCAGTACCAAAAAAAAAAAGAAAGAAAGAAAAAAGAAATCAGAGCTAAAAGTTCTGTTTTTTTTTTTTTTGTTTGTTTAAATAAAAAGGTTGGCATTAAAAACCCCACAATTTAAAAGAGACCTTACAAATTCAAATTATATATAAGCATAATTTTTTTTTGATGATGAGAATCTTTGATATTTTTCTTGTTGGTATAACCATTAATTCTGAAAGCTTGGAGTATGTATAGCTATTTCCTTCATAACCCTTGGCAGACACTGTAGAAAAAGTGTGTAGGAGGGATTGTCAAAAAAGACAAATTGAGTGTACCTTTTCAGTGATGTGATTTGCACATCCTATTCCCATTTTGAGTGTTTAGTTTTTTTCTTTCTTAACTATCATTTTTCCCCTTTCATTCTAACTACTATTGTTTTTCAGGATAAAGAAAGATTTTTTAACATGCGTCTTTATAAAGAGCAAAAGGAAGCCAAGTGTGGTGGCACATGCCTGTAATCTCAGCTACTCCGGAGGCGGAGGTAGGAGGTTACAAGTCAGAGTAAGCCTGGGCAACTTAGTGAGACCCTGTCTCAAAGTAAAATATAAAAAGGACTGAGGAAGTGGCTCAGTGATGGAGTGCCTGGGATCAATCCTCAGTGACTCCCATCCCTAGCCACCACCAAAAAAAGAGAATTTCAATACAGCATTTGCTTCTTTATATACAGTATACTAGGGCATGAAAATATATATGTGCACATATTAATATTTTAAAAAAATATTTATTTCTTCAGTTTTTAGGTGGACACAGTATCTTTATTTCAGAATTATGTGGTGCTGAGAACTGAACCCACTGCCTTACGCATGCTAGGTGAGCGCACTACCACCTGAGCCACATCCCCAGCCCAATGCATATATTAATCTTAACTCATTTTTTTTTCAGGAAAATATCTGCACGGGGGAAAATCTTATGATAATTGGCATGCCATTTTCTAAGTATTTTTTGTGTCTACTTTCTTCAGCTTTTGTCAGTTACAGAAGATGTCCACAGAATTCAGCTCTCCCTGGGAATTCCTTGGGGGACTGACTTTGGTCGATCCTGGTTGCTGATTGTATTTGGTAGTTCAATTAAAAAAGTTTAAGGGCAATAAGAGAGAAGAGAGTTGCACAAATCAGAACCAGAGGCTGACAGGCCACACAGCCATTTGCTGATAACCACTGGAATCCTGACTAATGAGTGGTTTTTCTACTTTTAATTCCTAATAGAAAAGAACCCCCCCCCCCGCCTTATTCTTTCCTAATCCTTGGCTTTGGGAGAGGGGATCATTTTTGGGAATAGATATTTTTTATTTTTAAGTTTTTTTTTAGTTGTTGATAGATCTTTATTTTATTTATTTATATGTGATGCTGAGAATCGAACCCAGTGCCTCACACATGCCAGGCAAGTGCGCTACTGTTGAGCCCCAGCACCAGCCCCAGCCCCAACTCAACCCCAACCCCAACCCCAACTCCAGCCCAGGAATAGATATTTTAAAGGCACAAAATGATGTAATGTTTTAGAGTTTAATTGTAATACTTAGTAATTCTGAAAGGAATTCTGATTCATGGAAGTTAAAAAAAAAAACTTGTTAGTTGGTTTTATTCTGGAAAAAAATTCAATACTATTTTCTTCTTTTTTTTAATATTTATTTTTTAGGTGTAGTTGGACACAAAACCTTTATTTTATTTATTTATTTTTGTGTGGTGCTGATGATTGAACCCAGGGCCTCACACTTGCTAGGTGAGTGCTGTACCACTGAGCCACAACCCCAGCCTTTCTTTTTCTTCTTCTTTTTAATTTTTTTCTTTAGTTGAAGTTGGACACAATACTTTTATTTTATTTATTTATTTTTATGTAGTGTTGAGGATTGAGCCCAATGCCTCACACATGCTAGGCTGAGCCACAACCCCAGCCCCCAACACTATTTTCCCCCCGAAAAGAAACTGTGAGCATTGGTTATTAGTCTACTGCTGCAGAAGGTCACAGAAGAGCAAATGGTCATGCTAAGTAACTGGCCATATGTGTGAGAATGAGCTGTTGTAGTTATGCTCCTTGTAGAAGTTAACAGTTGTCTCAGAGTCTTGCAGTCTAATCCAAGCTAATTACTCATTTATCATCATTAGGTTCTTTTTGATGCTGTCAGTAACATTTGCTAGTCAGGAGGAGACCCTAGTGATGATATTGAGAAGGCTGCTGAGGAAGCAGAGGGATGCGGGGGGTAGGGCACAGCAGCCAGTGGTGCTGCTGCTTGGGAGGTGGCAAGTGTGGCAGTTGCGGTGGCAAGGTGGCAGCACAGAGAGGGAGAATAACTTGCTTGGAAAGAATGGAATCTAGGTCTGAATCTGGGAAGGTTCATTCTAGAATTCATGCCCCCTAATCATGACTTGAATGGGCGGGAGGGTGCTGAAAGAGCTTGGGCAAATTCTGTTGGTTCTTAAAAGATTAATTGGGCCAAGTATGGTGGCACATGCCTGTAATCCAGAGACTCAGCCGAAGGATTGCAAGTTCAAGAGCAGTCTCAGCAATTTAGAACCTGTCTCAAAATAAAAAGGGCTGAGAATGTGGCTCAGTCCCCAGTTAAAAAAAAAAAAAAGTACTTGGTTTCTAACACTTGATAGGTGCCAGTCAGCACATTTTCTCTACATGCAGCACTATCATACCCTAGTCTTAGCCTTCATCTTCTTTTGCCTTGACTATGGTATCATTTGTCCATTCAGCAACTCTTAATATTGACTATTCTGTGCTACAGAGGATTCTAGATGTAAAGACCTTCTACTAATTCCTTTTCAGTCTTCTCCTTTTGTCACCCTGAAATCCATTTTTCAAACAGTGGAAGAGGGAGCCCTTTTTTAGAAACACAAATCACATTGTTCTCTTACTTAAAACCCTCCAGTTTCTCATTCCATTTGGAATATAAAGTTTCTTTCCATGTTCGTGTTCCAGGAAGACTGGCTCTCTTAAGTTTTTGATTGAGGTTCTGCTTTCCAGTTTGCTTCTTTAGCCACAGGCACGTAGACCTGTCCTGTTGTGTGAGGCACTGACAAGCTGACTCTCACCTTGGCCCACTGCGTTTATCATGATCCCTCCCTGGAAGGTTCTTCCATTGGGCTTTTGTTTTGATTGCTTCATTTTATAATTAGATTTCATTTCAATACTAGTTCTCAGGGAGGCCCTCTCTGGCCACCATTCTGAAGTAGCTTATTACTCTGCATTATCTTATCCTGCTTTTTTTTGGCAAAATAAAATTATATTGTTCACTTGTATATTTTTGGATGCTTCCTCTGACTGTAAATTCCATAAAAACATTGTCTAAAATTGAATTCCCAGTGGCAGGAAAAGTTCTCAGAACACACTAAGCTTTTAAGAAACGTTTAAAAAATGAATGAACGAGCTTGAATGCTCTCCATGAATGTCTGCTGGAGTTAGTTGTTGGTGAAGTTTAGTAGTAGGTGATTTGGAGTGCTGGGTCTGGGCATTTAATACAGTAATTTTGACACTACTTACTGACATTGGGGCCTTGGACATGTGCCATAACTCCACCAGCTCTTAAATTCCTTATCTAAAAAATAGTGATAATAATAATTACCATTATACCCGTGTCATGAAGTGGTTATGATGACTAAAGAATTAGATGATTAAATACTTGTAAAACAAGAAAAACAGTACCTGGGGCTGGGGATGTGGCTCAAGCGGTAGCGCGCTCGCCTGGCATGCGTGCGGCCCTGGTTCGATCCTCAGCACCACATACAAAGATGTTGTGTCCGCCGAGAACTAAAAAAAATAAATATTAAAATTCTCTCTCTCTCTCTCTCTCTCTCTCTCTCTCTCTCTCTAAAAGAAAAAAGAAAAACAGTACCTGGTACAGAGTTTACTAGATTATTTAGATTTAGCCATTATTATTACTATCATCATTATCTTTCAAGTCTATGAATTGCCTGATAAGAGATCCATATGTGTAATTAGTTCTTCTTTTAAAATGTGTATGTGTTGTAATCCCAGCAGCTCAGGAGGCTGAGGTAGGAAGATTGAGAGTTCAAAGCCAGCCTCAGCAATGGTGAGGCACTAAGCAACTCAGTGAGACTCTGTCTCTAAATAAAATACTAAAAAGGGCTGAGGATGGGGCTGGAGTTGTGGCTCAGTGGTAGAGTGCTTGCACTGGGTTTGATCCTCAGCACCACATAAAAATAATAATTACAGATATATTTAAAAGGGGGGGGGGCTGGGGATGTAGGCCAGTGGTTGGGTGCCCCTGGGTTCAATCAATAGTGTGACTATAAAAGAGGGGGTTATATTCTGATACCTTATTATGAAATATTTTAGTTCAATCAATACTTACTTGGACCTTTTTTGAATGGCAGTTTTGATTGGATAAGAAAAGAAAGAATTTAGGAAGGTGGGAGTAGTTGGGATGGAGTTCTTAAAATATTTAAAGGTCAAGCCTCTGGAATTAGGAAGAGGCCAAGACGGGGAGTAGAACCAACACCAGGCAGTATTAACAAGAGTCCTGAAGTTGGGTCGCAGTCTACTGAAAAGTGCTTGTAAGGTGTTGGTCTTGGAATTAATACATGCATACTTACACACATAGCTCTAGCCTTCAGCTTCTGACACTTATAGCTCTGATTCCTTTATCCAGTGGGTTCCCAACCTTATGCTTGGGTCGGAGCACAAAGATTGTGTTTGGAAATGAAGAGGGTGTCTGATGATAGTTTGGAGAAAGATGGAAGGAGGGCACTGTAAGAGACAGCAGCAGGACCTTGGGACTTCGGTAGAAACTGAGGTAAGAGATGCAGGTACACTGAGATAAGCTCTGAGCTAATGTAGGGGACGGTGTGAGAATGAAGATGAAGGAGGATCCATGAAGTGGGGGGCTGAGAGGAGACTAAGGCAATCCCAGGTTTCTAACTAAAGTGACTGGTTGAATTAGGAACATGGGTTTGAGTCTCTACCACTTTCTAACAGAATATATTTTGGCAAGTTATTTCATTTTTTGGATTCAGTTTCATTGCTTATAAGATAATGGAGGTAAAGAGGTGTTTCTCTCACAGAATTGTTTTGAGGTTTAGATGAGATTATATGTAGCTGTGTAGTAAAGAATATAGTAATATAGAAAATGATTGGTAAGTGTATCTTTTATTATCTTTGCTAACAAAGAGGTTAGGGATTAAAACTAATGACAGATTAGGGATTTAGTGGGGAGTAGGTTTTGGCAGGGGTCGGGGAGGTAAAATTTTTTTTTTTTTTGTATGTTAGGTTAGGAAATTCCAATTTACTGTTTGAATATGGACCTTGAGCTTAGGAAAGAGTTCTGGGACTAGATAAGGTGAAGATTTTGATCTTGTTTCCCCCATTCCCTATAGTTCTAGGATATAACTATATCTAGGATATAACTATAAGGATATAATTTTTTCCATTATTATTATTATTATTATTATTATTTTTAGAATTTTAATATTTATTTTTTAGTTTTCGGCGGACACAACATCTTTGTTTGTATGTGGTGCTGAGGATTGAACCTGGGCCACATGCATGCCAGGCGAGTGCGCTACCACTTAAACCACATCCCCAGCCCGCATTAGAATTATTTTATTCATAATGGTTGCATATAAAATCCTGTGTACCCTCATATGGGACTTAATGATTTATATTTCCTTCTCTCATTCTCTCCCTCCTGTGTTTTTTTTTTTAGTACTAGGGATTGAACCTCAGGCCTCAGGGACTGAGTTTCATTCCCAGTCCTTGTATTTTTTTTTTTTTTTTTGAGACAGGGTCTTGTGAAGTTGCTCAGGATGAGTTGGAACTTGGGATCCTCCTGCCTCACCCTCGTGAGTAGATAGGATCACAGGTGCAGGCCACCATGACCAGCAGTAGTATACATTTTCCACAGAAGGGTTTGTTCCAGTGTTGTGGGAGGACATAGAATCTTTTGCTTTTCATTAAAAAGTACTCAGGTATTTGCTCAAGGCTAGCCTTAGTAATGTATGCATGCAAGTAGATTAGCAGTTTAATTTTGTGATGTCCTTTGGGCTTTAAGTTAAATTAAAGGGAATCACCTCTCAAATATATGTCCACTCCAACTTGCATAGCTTTTCATTTCATAGCCTCAGTATTAATATCAATTTCTTGGACTCTGTTTTTGACCAATGTTTGGGTAACACCTATTGTGTTTCACACAGTTTTAAGTTGTGAGGAAGCAGTAGTGAATTAAACAAACTACATCCTTTATTCACAGAGAAAACATTCCAGTGGGAGGCAAAACAGTAATAAATAAGAAAAGATAGGTCTACCACTGAGCCACACTCAACTTGTTATATCTTTTTTAAAAGAGTAGTGGTAATAAACTTACATGCATTTAAGTTCTATAATTCAATTATCTTCAGTATACACCCCCGCCCCCTTTTTGGTACTGGGGATTGAACCCAGAGATACTTTATCCACTGAGTCACATCCCCAGCCTTTAAATTTTTTTAAAAAATTTTTTTGAGACAGGGAGGGTCTCACTAAGTTGCTTTGGGCCTCACTAAGGGTGATCTCAAACTTTAGATTCTCCTGCCTTAGCCTCCCAGGTTGTTCAGATTACTGGCATGGATAACCATGCCTGGCAAATTATCTGCAATATATCTTAAGAGGATTATAGAATTAATCCAAAATTATTGATATGATGAAAATATTAGATCACTGTATGTGCTCTAAGAAGTTTTTACCCTCTTCAGAAGAGTGAATGATGTTAGTAGACAACAAGGATTAAAAAAAAAGGTCTTAACTCAGCAAGAAAAGCTGACCAACACAATGTATTATCATAAATGAATCATTTATAATTAGAAATGAGTAATATTTAAGACTGGGAATGTAGGTCAGTGGTAGAGTACTTGCCTCACTTGTGTGAGGCCCTGGGTTTGATCCCCACACATCTATATACATACACACACACACATACACATACACATACATATACACATGTATATATATATGTGTGTGTATATATATATGTATGTGTGTGTGTGTATCTATCAATATAAAATTTCTTTTTAAAGGGGAAAGAAAAAAGCCTAAAGTCATGCTTCCTTTAGTGCTTTGTGTCTTTTATGAAAAAGCAAGTTCCAGAAGTCTTGAATGTTTTTCCATTGGCAACTAAGAGATAAGACTACAAATCTGTATTGTGCATTTGGCTAAATATCCTCCTAAAGTGGCAGAGTGACTTTACATGTCAGGTCAGCTCAATCGCTTTTGCTTCACTAGGGGAACAAATACTGGAAGTTAGCCAGAGATAAATTCCCATTGGAGTAGGTCTCAGAAAGGCCTAGCTTTGATTTCAGAGGGGTTCAGAGTACTTGAGAAGACTGTTTGCATTGCACAATGACTCTAGTTCTGTGATTGGGTAAATAAGTTACTGAAAGAGAGTAAGATGTATTGATTTTCTACTCTAGAAGCATGGTGTACTATGGAATGTCATATTGTAATGTTTGTTTTTTATTATTGGATCCTTTAAGAGAGACGCACACACACTACATTAGGTTGGCACTGTTCATCTTGAAAACTAGTAAGTCTTTTTCCTTAATATGTTATAATCATATACATTTATATTACCAGGTGGTTGGATTAATTTTTTTTCTTCTCAGAATTGATTATATATTTTTTTGCTTTATCTTAACTGTAAGGTGTGGGACAAAGGCATTTTCTCCTAATCTGAAGAATAATGAATGAATAATCATTTTATTGCATGTACACTGATCAACCTATTAGGTATAATGTCAAAACCAGAGTCCTTTCCTTTTAAGGTATTAATCACTTCATAAAATCTTTTCCTCTATTCAGTCAACATTCATGAACTCACCTGATATTTATTATTAAGAGTCTGCCTTGTTACGGACATCTTGCTTAACTCTTTTGGATTTAACCATGAAGAGATTTTTATTGCCTTAATAGAGGTGAATGTATGAAATATGAGACAGTTAACAAGGACTTTCAATAGTATGTGGTAGCTGTTCTGAGTGGGCTTTGAAGAATAGGGTTCTATTGGGTGCACTCAGGGGCATCTTGTTTGGAGCAAGAGATATCTAAGTTGATCTGTCTAAATCAAGAATGATGAAGAGTCTATTCATAAAAAGTGGGTATGACAATATGGGAAAGAAGGAAGTATTTTCTGAGGAGAGAGAACCCATGTGCTGTGGCCCAGAGGCAAAACAAAACCAAAGATAGCAAATGCATGTGGCAAATAACTCAGAAGTTCCTAATGTCTAAAGCAAAGATTTGAAAAGGGAAGCTGCAGGGAACTTCCAAAGCCATTAAAAATTTTGAATTCCTTTTTGAGGACATTTGAGCAATGTATGAAGGATTTTAAGTAGAGGATGGACAGGACTGGAATCATCATTGGTGAACATTACCATGGTTGCATTTGAAGATAGGGCATATCTGAAGTCGGAAGCTTAAGGATGTGATGGCAATTATTTAAGGCACATTGTGAACCAGGATGGGGGCATTAACACTGGGAGAGAAGTAAAATGGGTTTAAGAAACATGTAGAAGATAGAACCTACAGGACAAAGAACAAAGGATCTCTGTTTCTGATGTGAGCAACTGATAGACCATGGCCCTCAGGCCAAATATTGATTTGTTTCACCTCACCTCCAAGTATGTCTTCCACTGTCTGCTCTGTGGAAATGAATCTGAACTCTGCTTCTTTTCTGCCAGTTGGCATGATGTTAACCTTTGCTGGTAGAGAGCGCTGGAGGGACCCTGAAGGAAAAGTTTTTCTTGGTTCCAGGTTGCTTGCTGGGCAAGTTTCTGCAGCATCTGTGGCTTCTTTCAGTGACCAGACTTTTGCAGCTCTCAACAGCATGAACAGTACCCCACTACTCCAGTGGGTCTCATAGCATAATGCTTCCATTGAGATACTTTCCCATAAACAACTTCTCTTGGCATTCCTGAGGACAGATTTATGGTAAGCTGTGGGTTTCCTGAGGTTCTGCTGGGTGTGACCCAGGGTCAGGGGCTCTTCCTTGAGTGCTCTTAGCCTTAAGGGTAGTGCTCATTATATATTGTTAATATATTCATAATAGGTTGTTCCTAGGGTTGTTGTGAGGGGAAATTGGTAAATATATGTAAAGCGTAGAGCACAACGTCTGGCATGTGAGCCCTTAGTAAACTCAATAACTGACTGCTGTTGTTGGAATGCTGGCTTCTGTGGTGGGTGACAGGGATAAAAAGATGACCAGGTTTATAGGCTGTACCCTGAGGCAGTGGAGAATGAGAAAAGGCTTATTAAGTGTATTACAGTGAGAGGCAGGTGTCAGAGTAAAGGTATGATCAAAGTGACAGAGACTTCTGCCTAAGGGATTCTGATCAGGTGTCCTAGAAGAAATATAGGCTGAGCTGGATCTTGGAGGGGTGCAGTTTGCCCTATGGAGAGAGGGGAGGGAGGGCCTTCTGAACAGAGGCAACAACATTAGCAGCAGGACAGTCCCATAGTGGATTCATGGCCTGCCCCTTGATTTTGGGGTAGGATGTATCTCGGGCACTCATTCCAAATAGTTTTTATTCCACATTTCTGTATTCCATACTATATTTAATTCTCATAAATTTATGCTCGATTTAGTGGCTTTGAAAGTAATTTCTGAGAACCATTGCTACTTAACAATCTAAAACTATTTAAGACTTCTATTTAGTGACAACATTTTGCTTAAACTTTCTTGGAATATGAGGTTTGAATGTTGGAGGTTGAAGTATTTTAGAAGAGAGTTGAAAATTACTCCACCTAGTGCCACTTTATTGAGCTTTACTCTGAGGATTCAATAATTTTGCCTGATTCCTGGACATTGATAAAGCTCAGAACTGTTTATAGTTTGTTGAGGTCTCTTCCACTTGTGTGTTTTTTTTTTTTTTTTTTTTAAAGTTCAACCCTTAAAGAAATGGAAATTCCTCAAAATCATATGATTATTCTCTCAGTAATTCACATTTTTGGAGATTTAAGAAATAAAGGTATGATGAACTTATGATTCTTTGCAGGGAAAAATGTGGCATTTCAGCCTTAAAGCCCTCTGTGAATAGATGTTTTTTTTTCTCCTTTTTCTGCCTGACAGATTTCTGTCCCTCCTTGAATATTCACTTCACTTGTCAGTTTTCTAGTCTTTACTCTGTCCTAAGTCTGTTGTGCTTTCACTGAAGACCTACAGGTTTACAGGAGGAATAAAAACAAAGCAAAACAAAAACAAAAAGCAAGCCATTGGATCATTTGGAAATGCTATCTGAAGGACCTGGTTGAGGAGGCTATTGGCTGGAATGGCACTATAGGATCCAGAGTTTCTCCTGAGAAGTTGACTTCTGGATCTTCAGAAGGAATATGAATATATTCTCTAAAGAAAGGGTAGACGAATAATCTCATTTTATTCTCTATTGTCTAGGACTCCTGGGAATTATA
This sequence comes from Marmota marmota marmota, assembly GCF_001458135.2. NCBI lineage: Eukaryota > Metazoa > Chordata > Mammalia > Rodentia > Sciuridae > Marmota > Marmota marmota. The sequence goes on from NW_026000102.1 coordinate 3,071,493, forward strand.
AAAGAAGGAAGATGTCAAACTCTAACCTTCTGAAGATTTTTTTTTTTTCTCTTGCTTCTTGTAAGATGTAATGGACATCTACAGTAATTCCCCCTTATCTGTGTTTTTTTTTTTTTCTACTTCCAGTTAACTATAGTCAGTTGTGGCCCAGAAATATTAAATGGAAAATTTCAGAAACAAACAATTCCTCAGTTTTAAATTGCACTTTGTTCTGAGTAGCCTTTTGCAGTCTTATACTGCAATAACTCTCTTGAGACGTGAATCATCCCCTTGTCCTGGGTATCCATGCTGTATATACTACCTTCATATTGGTAGCAATTTCACTTATCAGAGTTGTGTTATTTTACTTATTAATGGCTCTAAAGTGCAAGAATAGTGATGCTAGCAATTCAGATATGCCAAAGAAAAGCCTGTATTATCTCTCACCTTAAGAAGAATGGTCACTGCAGTACAGTGAGATATTTTGGTAGACCACATTTATATGACTTATATTATTATAATTGTTCTTTTTTATTGTTGTTAATCTCTTATTTTTCCTGATTTGTAAATTAAACTTTATATGATGGTAGCTTTCTGTTGCTGTGACAAAATACCAGAGAAAAATAACTTAAAAGAGGAAAGATTGATTTTAGCTCATGGTTTCAGAGATTTCAGTTCATAGTAGTGTGGCTCCCACCTGTGGGAATTTGTGGTGAGGCTGAACATCATGGTGGGGAGGACATGGTGGAGCAAAACTGCCCACCTCATTGCATCTAGGAAGGAGGGGATCTTGAGAGGGTAGGGTGGGGTGGGGAAGGGCCAAGGACAAGATATAGTCTCCAAGGACCCAGACCAACCTCTTACAGTTTCTGCCACCTTCTAGTAGTTCATTAAGCTATGAACCCCTCAATCAGTTACTCCATTGATGAGATTAGAATTCTTTCATGAGTCAGTCACCTCCCAAAAGCCCCACCTCTGAACATTGTTGCATCGAACAGTTCTTTTGGGGAATATTCCAGATCTAACCATAACATATGAATAGGAAAAGTAATGGTATATGTAAGTTTAAGTACCATCTGTGGTTTCAGGCATCCACTCTGGTCTTGGAACATATCCTCCGTGATTAAAGGGGGATTACTGCAAAAGTTAGTTTTTTAAAACTACGTATGAGAAAATTACACCTGTCAGCACTTCCTTTCCAGGAATTCTCATCATTTCATTTCCTTAAATTTGTGGAATGGAGAGCAGAGCTCATAGACATGATATTCCTCCATGTTTTTTATTTAAATACACCTCAAACATTCCAATAATTTTTAATTTAGTTATAGATGGACACAATACCTTTATTTAATTTATTTATTTTTTACATGGTGCTGAATATCGATCCTGTTGCCTCACAAGTGCTAGGCAAGCGCTCTACCCCTGAGCTACATCCCTAGCCCTGCTCCATGTTTAATCTGAATAAAGCTGGGGATCTTTGCTCCAGGTCTAGACCAGACTTTCTGTGAAGGGCCAAATAGGCATTGCAGGCTATTTGGTTGCAGCTCCTCAGCTCTGCCACTGTTGTGGGACAGCCCCAGCCACAGACTATATGTGAACCAATGAATGAGGCTCAGTTCCAGTAAAACTTTATTTACAAAAACATCTTGGCCCATGGGCCCTCGTTTGCTTGCCCAGTTCTGGAGTCTATGGAAATCTTATTTTCACTCTGTGCCCCAAAGGATGTTGATATTTTTATTTATTGGATTGGAACTGTAGGTTGCTTTCAAGAGTAATATTAGATATTTGGATGTGAAACATTGCATCTTACTTTTGATTTCCCTTTTGAGACATTCTTCCTTGGCATTGAAGAATGTAGATGTTTTCTCCCCACATTGAAATAAAAGTTTGAGCAGGCTAGATTTCTTATGGTCTTATGCAAGTCTAGATTAAAAGGAACAATAAGACAACAAAAGAAACTCTGGTCACTTACTGTAACTGCTGACGCAACTATATAACTGGTGTGCATGGTAAAGCATGTGTTAATTAGCTCTTAAATATAAAGACTAGAAAGCCTTAAGTTGTGATGTGTTTTTGGTGCCTGCAGTGTTATTAGAGAGGTGATTTCCATTTACTTTGAGTCCTTATCAGGTTGCTAATTGCATGCTTGGTAAAACTAGATATTGGTGTTTGTGCTTTGCAGCTACCACAGGTCTTGGTTGCTATGGCTTCTTATTAGCTTCTTAAGATCCCTTTGGAGCTCTGGTTGCCTGGCAAGAGAAGAGCTGGTGGTTGCTGTGAGGACAGATGCAGATTGCAGAAGTAGTCCTTGGGGATCACTAGCTGTATTGGCCGTCATGTGTGCACACCCATAGGGGTCATCATGTATGAATTTGGGGTTTTGCTAGGTAGCACTCCTGGCCACAAGTTTTAATTAATACATGTTATAGTGTGTAGTTGAGCTCTTTAAAACTTTTTTAAAAAGGCAAATTAGAAAATTTTGTTTTAGGATTATCCATGTCTTCTGGGGAAATACTACTGACCTTTGGTAATAGTGGTAATTGAAATATTATAAATTTTAATAATAACTACTAATACATTAAAAAAAGGTTAGTCTATAATATTAGAATACTGAAAGCTTGTGTAATTACAAGAGGTTTATAATTAGAATTTAATTGTTTCAGGCTTAAAAGAATATCAGAAAGAGACTCTAGAGGGCAGTATAGCTCAGCATGTTCATGCCTCTCCAGGCACTTAAAACTTTGCTTTGGAAAAATAATCCAGGTTATTTGTTTTGAAAAAATTATCCAGGTGTTCTGAGCTCATTCCTTACCACACGATATCTAAAGTGACTAGTGGTAGAAATGTGAGTTTTGGAAAGAAATGATCTGTTTTGGCTTCAAAAGATTAGATAATACTTCAGAATTTATTTGGCCCTAGGGAATATCCTTGCTTGGTTTAAAACACACTGGATTAGGAAACTGGAAGTCTTTTACTGATTTGACTAAATTGAATTGAGTTTGCTTCTCAGGCATTTGTGGAACATTAAGCCAAAGGAATGGTATATCCTGTGTGTTCAATCTTCTCGGGTAGGAAATAAATGTATTTTGTTAGAGACCCAAATTCTGATACATTTCCCCACAACTCTTAGTGAAATGGTTGAAACCAGATGCTGAATGGGTTGATGTGTATCAGTTCTGTACCTTTCAGAGCTTTTCAAATGTGTATTCAGCAGAATACAAAGCCTATTATGCCAATCACTTTTTCCTTAGTTCGTAAACTTCTGTGTATTTCTATGGGAATCTGTTTTGTATATTTTTGACTCAATTATGCATAAGTCATCAAATGTGGTTTGGAAAGAACTGGTTAGAAGTCTAAAGGAGTTTTTGGAGTCTTTAAATTTTTTCTCCCTTATCAGCAGAAAGTGGGAATCACAAAAGGCAAACTATTGAATCTCCTAGAATCTTTAAGATTTTAAATTCTAAACTGTAAGTTTGGGAAATAATTTTTGTGACTTGTTTTCTGGTGTTGTGGGAATTGGTATTTCTAGTGATCAAGAGCAACAGACAGACATTTGGGATTTTGAGTTTTTCTAATCTTGACTTTAGAATGACTTCAAACAAAAAGTAGTTCTTCTAATATTTTCATCTTCTATATCTGATCTAGGATAATTCAGGTTTACTATTCATGTTAAAAGCATGTTTAAATTCTTGGATAAAAGGCCTTATACAAGTGTAAATAGTGTCAATTTAAGAAATATACTATAAGCTGGGCACAGTAATCCCAGTGGCTTGGGAGGCTGAGGCAGGAGGATCTGAGTTCAGAGCCATCCTTAGCAAAAGCTAGGTGCTAAGCAACTGAGTGAGACTCTTGTTTCAAAATACAAAATAGGTCTGAGGATGTGGCTTAGTGGCCCAGTGCCCTTGAGTTCAATCCTTAGTCCCCCACCCCATAAAAAAGAAATATACCATATGGAGATTGTTTTTCTGGTATGTGCACAACTAAAGTGAGTGAGTTATCTCTTCTTATTATGTAAGACTTATTTACTCCAGTTGCCTGTTACTTCTATTTGTAGTTGGGTAAAATAGGTATTTGACCTAGTTACAATTATTTCTTTTTAGGAAAAAAATAAATCATGAATTAAAAAAAAAGATTTTGTGTTAATTTTGGTTTTTGGTATTGGATATTAGCTTTACACACCTGGGCATCTGGTGTGTCTTCCATCCTAGTCACATAGAATAATACAAAGTGGCTATTCATGTATATGAAGTACACAGCACATATGAGAACTTTCATGTGAAATTGAATATTTAAAGAAGTTTTTAAAGCCATATGCGGTGGCACACACCTGTAATCCCAGCGGTTCAGGAGGCTGAGACAGGAGGATCATGAGTTCATAGCCAGCCTCAGCAAAAGCGAGGCACTAAACTCAGTGAGACTCTGTCTCTAAATAAAATACAGAATAGGGCTGAGGATGTGGCTCAGTGGTTGAATGCCCTGAATTCAATCCCTGGTTTAAAAAAAAAAAAAGTTTTATAAACTGGGTGCGATGACTGAAGCATGCCTGAATTCTGAGTTACTCAGAAGGCTGAGGCAGAAGGTTGCAAGTTCAAGGCCAGCCTGGGCAATTCTGTGAGACCCTGATTCAAAAAAGGGATGGGGATGTGGTTCTGGTAGAGTTCCATCCCTAGTACTGAAGGAGGAGATCCTCCCCACCACCTCCCCACCCCAATTGGTTTGGGTAAATCAAAGGAATTTTTTTAGGAAACCAGTTGGAATGTTTTTGTGAAAATAAGTTGAATATTTATTTACACAGTATCCAGAAATAGAAGATAAACATTTTAAGCAGCCATGTAGTATGTTCAGAAAATAAATAATTCCTCGATTTTACAGGGGATTTGGAAAACATCTGCTTGATTATTGAACTTAGCTTAATTTTTAAATTTGAAATTAACAGACTTACTAGATATTTCTTTATTCTAGCAAGTGACATTGTTTTGGTATATGTTGTATTTTTTTTTTTAAATTGAATGTAAACTGCCAAAATCTGGTATTTTGAACTATATAGGAGAAATTTTCCTTAACCTTAGATTTAAATGTATTCTGTTCAATATGTACAACTCTTCATACATTGGAAAACTTTGTACAATATCTCATCTCAGAACAAATTTTACAGTTTTTCTCCTGTTTTACCTAAATGTATTGGTTTTGTCTCACTAGTGTACTTTTTTTTTACAGTTTTTCTCCTGTTTCACCTAAAATGTATTGGTTTGGTCTCACCAGTGTACATTTTTCCAGTTTACCTGTTTAATTTTCCATTTTGCTGAGTTTTTTTGTTTTCTTTGGTGGCATTAGCCCCTTTTGCTCAAGGAAAAAAAATATTGTTCTCAAGTTCTGATTATAAAATGTCTTGAATTTGTCTACTTTGGTAAATGTCTTGTTCTATCTGGATGTACACTTTGGGGTTTTACTTAAGAGAATCACTTGTTATTGTTTGTATTTTGGCACTGAGGATTGAATCAGAGGTGCTCTACTCTTGAGCTACATACCCACTCCTTATTTTGAGACAGCGTCTCTCTAAGTTGCCTAGGCTGGCCTTGAACTTGAAGTCTTCCTGTCTCAACCTCCTGAGTGGCTGGGATTAAAGGCATGTGCCACTGTGCCTGGCTCACATGCTCTTGTGTTAATTCCCAGTTTTAAATCTGGGTTAATTCATGAAATGAAGATGTCAGCTGATCGATGCTAGCAGGAATTTACTTCCAGCTCCAGAGTTACCCATTAGAGAACATTTCTTTTCAGTAATTACACCCCTTGTTGTCAAGTTGCTGTCCATGCCTCTTTAATCACATTTTCTTACTCCCTTACCATAGTTGGAACAGGAACAGGACAGCTTATAATGAAAAGGGCCAGATAGTAAATATTTTTGGCTGTGTGGGGCATCATATAGTCTCTGTTGTAATTATTCAGCCTTGCCTTTGTTGCACAAAAGCAGTCATAGAAAATTTGTAAATTAATAGATGTTAGCTGTTTCTAATGAAATTTTATTTATGAACTCTGAAACTTGAATTTCATGTAATTTTCATATCATAGAATATCTTTCTTCTTTTGGACCCCCCTCCCCCCCCACAAACACACACACACACACACTCTGCGAACCATTTATAAACGTAGGAGTCATTCTTTTGTAGGCTGTACAAAAGCAGGCCTGGGCTGGGTTTGACCCATGGGCCTTATTTTTTCTAACCTCTGGACCAGAAACCCAAAGAAGGGATTACATAAAAGTGGTTATTTATTGACAACTTTAATTTATGCATATATCCAGTGTGGTTTTTGTTACTACTAAAATTAGAATAAATGTATTTGTTAGTGATTGACAATATAAATTATATGATTTCTTTTTTTTAATACCTTTATTTTATTTATTTATTTTTATGTGGTGCTGAGGATCGAACCCAGGGCCTCGCACGTGCTAGGTGAGTGCTCTACCGCTGAGCCACAACCCCAGCCCCATAAATTATATGATTTCTAATGGTAACTTTAAGGTCTAGTGATAGAATACTTTTTACTAAAGCATTTCCTTTGTCAGATAATAAGTGTGGAAAATTGCCAAGGGCTGTGGAGCAAAACCTTTGATTTACAAATTGAGAAAAGGCTAGAATACACTGGAACTATAGGGATTGGTTTGATTTAAGAATTTCATTAAAAGGAAAACAACAACAACAACAACAACAAAACAAAAACCTGCCCTCAAGGCTATTTCAGCTGATGATTACTATTTTGTTGTATTCTCTCCCAGCCACTTGATTTATGCAAGGTAATCATGATAATTGAAAACCTAGAATGTAGGTTGTCTCAGATTTTGGTCCTTTCTCAAGATGGTTGCTGTTTATCTGAAAGACTGAAAGCCAAACTATTTTCATGGGGTAGAGGAGGACTTTCCTTCATCTGCTGACAGTACAGCCATGTGCCAGCTTCTGTGTGCACTGAATAGTCTGTGAACATGGTCCTTCACAGCTGACCCATTTTTCCTGCAATAACATAAGGTGCTTGCTTGATTTGAAGAACTGTTACTTCTGTTGGATATAACAAATAAGTGTACACACAGAATCTGAGTTAATAGGGCTCAAACACATTAGGCCAAGAAAGACCTTGTCAGGTAGCATCTTAAAGCAGATTCAAGGAACACAAAACAAAAAAAAGTTAGTGTTTAAAAACATTTTTCAGAGTTTATATTCCTGTTTTTAAAATTCTCCATAAATTACTTCTATGGTTATATGCTCTGTTTAGACTTGGATCTGTGGGGGTGGTGGAGGAGGTTATTTGTTTAGATTGAATGGTTGTGGTTCAATATAAACTAATTACTAATCTCTTCTTGGCAAAAGGCATTTGACACACCTAAAAGTTTATTCATCTTTCATCCTCATTTCTAACCTGAGATATGTTGTGGCTGAGTTAAATTTTCTTTTTTGTTTTTATTCTGGAGTTTTATCCTCTCCCCTCTTCAATTTTGTTAATGGATGACTAATTTGATGTTTGTGAGACTTTCAGGATTTAATAGTGGTGTAAGGTAAGATCAGCATTCCCTTCTAAGTACTCTCTCTTTCTTGAAAGTAGTAATTGATTTGTGCTGTGGGTGGTTTGTGATAGGTGGGTAGAGTGTCAAAGAGGGAATACTCTATTGACTGATTAATTGGGTTTCCATTGTCAGATAGCTTTTTATTTTGGAGTGCAGAACTTGAGTTTAAATTCTGGTTGTGAAATTATCTAGGCCTTGGCTTCATCGGACAGATGCTGTTAACAACTTTGTCCCTTAGTTTGCTTGCTTGTAAAGTAGAGGAATGATAGTTTCAATCTTGTAAGAATATTGTCATATATAAAATACTTAGAGCAGTGTCTGGCACCTAGATAGCAACTCATAAATATTAGTATTATCATCATCATTTTACTGTTGGATTGAAAAGTAGCTGATGTTTTAAGCAGGAAGGTGCATTATTAGAATTGAGTTTTGGAAAAATTGGTTTGATAGCAAAGGGGAAATTGGATGTGGTTCTGGGTAGGCAAAGGTAGAGGCAGCAAGACTAGTGTTATAGGATGAGTTGTGTTTCCCAAAATCTGTATGTCAGAATACTTTTCCTGAGTACCTTATAATGTGACCTTATTTGTGAATAGTCTTGCAGATATAATTAGCTAAGATGAGGTATATAGTGAGGGGATCATTAGTAAGCCAAGAAAAAAGGCCTGTAATAGATCTTTCCCTCATAATCCTCAAAAATCAACCCTGCAGACAACCAATCTTGGACTTTTACTGTCCAGAACTATGAAATTTCTTTTTCTCAACCACTTAGCTGTGGCACTTTGTGAGGGAAGTCCTAGGAAATGAGGCAGAGGGTGAAATTGGAACTGAGTTACTGCCTTTTGAAGAGAAGGTAAAGGAAAAATGTTGGGAATACAGAATCAATAGCCAGTTACTTACTGGATTTGAGGAGGCAGGAGGAGATCACTTGAGTGGATGTGGTGTCATCATCAGCTAATACTGAAAATAAATAAAAGAGGGAGTTATGTGGCATGTTGACTTTAAGGGATACAAAAGATATTTTATTTCTAAGTATTACTTGCATTGTGATCTCTAGTTCCCAGTTTGTTTGTTACGTTCTTTCTTAGGAGTGCTTAACCACATAGCCACATCCCCAGCCAGCTCTTTTTATTTTTTATTTTGAGATAGAATCTCATTAGTTTGCTTATAGCTTTGCAAAGTTTCTAAGGCTGGCTTCGAACCTGTGATCTTCCTGCCTCCTAAATTGCTGGGATTACAGGTGTGCACCACCAGGTCTGGCTTGTTAACATCTTTCATGGAGTCTCAGAAGAAGATGGATAGGATGACTCTCTAGAATTAGTTCATTTGTATGAAGTTGGCCAGATCTAATCAAATAGATGCCTTCTTCCATAAACCAGCCAAATTCCTGGACTGTACAGTGATGCTATCACCCACAATCAAGAGTACAGTACCTGCTAGTCTCCTGAGCCTGCAGATTCACAGGCTGGAACCTAGGTCTTTGTGTCTTACCTGATGACAATTAAGGTATTACTTAAGAAAAATTACTTTGGAGAATGAGGCATGGACTCTCCTTGTACTAGGGTCATGCTGATGCCATGGCTTCCTAATTAAAGTGCCTTATTTTTTGTCCCCCCCGCCCTTCCTTCTCTTCCTTACTTTCCTTCCCTCCCTCCTTCTGTATGCAAGGATAGATTTGGGGGATGTATGCAGTTGGTTGAAGGACAAGCCAGGTGACTGATACAGTCTCGTCCACCCAATCTCTATCTTTGTGTTTATGATGAAGATTTGCTCATTGATTCTGTTTAAGAAGGAAGAAGAGAAGGGAGTAGATTTTAACTTTTTATCTACTTGGTAAACTAACCTCCCTCCCTCCCTCCCTCCCATTTATTTTTATGTGGTACCAAGGATCGAACTCAGGGCCTCACAAGTGCGAGGTAGGTGCTCTACCACTGAGCTACAATCCCGGCCCCCATTTGGTAAACTTTATTCTCTAGCAATGTACTCTCTACAATTGTAGGAAGCTCTTGGCCATTTTTTTTTAATATTTATTTTTTAGTTGTAGTTGGACATAATACCTTTATTTTATTTATTTATTTTCATGTGGTGCTGAGGATCGAACCCAGGGCCTCACATGTGCTAGGTGAGCACTGTGCCACTGAGCTACAACCCCATTACTCAGTGTGATACAGACTCTAAAGTGCTAAATAATGTGCAAATGTATGCAAACACTTTTCATTTGCCTTTTTGGCCTGAATGACTCCTTTAGAAAGAATTGATTATTTTCATATTGAATTCTGGTGCTTGTTTCATTCCAGTCATTCTCAAAGACAGTGGATGAGAAAATTGTACTGTATGAAAAAAAATTTTTTTTTCCTTTTTTTTGCCAGGCATAGTGGCACATGTCTTTAATCTCAGTTAATCTGGAGGCTGAGGTAGGAAGATCACAAGTTCAAGACCAGCCTCCCCAACTTAGTGAGACCCTGTCTCAAACAAATAAAAAGGACTGGGCTATAGCTCAGTGGTAAAGCACCCCTGGGTTTAATCTTCAGAACTGTGGGATGGAGTCGGGGAAGGAAGCATTTAAATTATTTCATTGAGACAGAATTTGTTGATCTCTTGTGTTCTCACTCTTAGCTGTGCAGTTTGCAGCATGATCCTTCTGTCACCTCTGTCTTCAGCTAATGCCCCAAGAAAGTGTCAGGGACGATTGTTTCCCCTGCTCCCTTGTTTTGACCTTTGCTAGGTTCAACCCAGGTAGTGAGACTTCCTTTCCCTTACTCTTTATTTCATATCAGGCATTAGTTAATATTTACCCTTTTTCTTTTAATACTTTGTTTTATCATGAAAATACCCCCACACCTGATTCTTATCATGATTGGCTGAGTATAGAAAGTGAAGCTATAATGTCTGCATTGAGCCAGAGAAAGGTGCGTATTTTAAAAGTAAAATCAGATGTCATAAAGATCCTCTTCATAACCCTTGAAAATTCTCAGAAGATCTAAACGATTCTTACTCTTTTAAAGAATTTTCTAGATATTCAGTAATATTGTTTTCTATAATTTTACATTGGAAAAACGTCAACCTCTTTAGTGATTTAACCTGAAAAATATAACTGTAATTTATAAAGTTAGGTGAAATGTGAATTTTAAATAATATACAAATGAACTTTTGGATCCTACCAAGCATGTGTCTCATAAGACACATCTAAAAAGTCATCATGTTTTTACCTCTTCTCTGATTTACCTTCCTATTTAGTTATTATCCAGTTCTTTTTATTCTGCCTTCTAAAATGTGATCTGATCCTCATTGCTGCCAGTTGAGGCCACAGTCTCTCACTAAATGCTGTTGGGTTCAAAACTGTCTCAGTTGCTTCTGCTAATGCATCCTTAGCCTCATTTCCACAGCCTCGTTTCCACACTTGACAGGCAGAGTGATCTTACAAAAGCCAATATGATTCTCATTCCCTTGCTTAAGCCTTTCCCCAGTGGGAAGAGAAGGGGAGAGTCCAAGATAGCAGAGACCTTTAGTGTGTCTTGTGAATTATACCTTTTAAAAAGAATACGGGCCAGAGAGGGTGAACCTCTTTGATATATTAATAAATCGGTGCAATCAGTGTCTGAAAATATGAGTAATCATATCAGCAGTTCTTTTTCTCTGGTCAGAGTATTAGGATGACCAATTTGTTTCTTGAACTTTTCTTGTTTTAAAACGGAAAGTTCTATATTTTGGGGATACCTCAGTTCTGGGAAACTGGGACAGTTAGTCACCCAGGTGAGAGAGCTATGAAGAAAGCGAATTTTAAATTTTTATCAGCCGTCTCTTAGCTCTGGGTCCCTGTACATGCTATACCCTCTGTCTAGAATACAACTTGACTTATTTCTTCAGTTTTTCAAATCTCAGTAAGTGGTCCCAACGGCTTTTAGACTTGGTGAAGTTGCCTGGTTCTAGGTACCCATGTACCCCAGCATAATATCCCTGAGCATACCTTACTGATTACTTTTGTTCTTTGGAAGGCAGTGTAGATTGGTGCTGTGGTGTGGCCCACATTAGAGTCACCTGAGGACCTTTCCAAGTACTGAGACACCTATTTTCAGACTCCAGGTATCAATGGTTTACAAAAGCTCACAGCTCTTGCAACCAAGATTGAGACTCATTAGTAATAGAATAGAACATGAACTATAGAAGCAGAGAGATGCAGGTTCAAACACTGGCTCTACCACTTTATTTCACAACTTTTTTGGGGGAAGTGCCATGTGCCAGGTATGGTGCTGTTGGGATAGATGGTTTAAGACAGCTGTCCTGTACCTCCTGGTGCCCACACTTTGGAGCCATCAGTATCAGTTCACTACACAGACTATCATGATTTCTTCTCATTTGCTATGTAGCACCAGCACTGTCATTTAACTTTTTGTACTTAAACGTATTTCCCTTAAAATAATTTTTTTTTGTCAATTCTGAAATGTAGCCTGCTTGCATTGTTTGGTAAGTAGAGGGTAACTGTAGAAATAGAAGCAATAAGCTGGGAGTGGTGGCACTTCTGTAATCCCGGCACTCATGAGGCTGAGGCAGGGGGATCAGAAGTTCCAGGCCAGCTCCAGCAATTTAGTGAAGGACTAAGGAACTTAGTAAGACCCTGTCTCAAAATAAATTAAAAAACAAAAGAAGTACTGGGAATGTGACTCAGTGGTAGACGGACCCTGTGTTAATTTCCTAGTGCCCCTCCAGATCTTTCTGTAATCCCAAATCTTCCTAAATAATGTATTCATTATTTATAAAAACTTATTAGGCCTACTATGGCCCAGATACTTTATTCATTTAACAAAAATTTAAAGAACAAGCACTCTACTAAAGCAGCTGGAGTACATCTGTAAACACAGGAGAAAGAGTCCTGGCCTCGTGGAGCTTGCTTTTTGTAAGGAGAAACAAGACCAATACATCTGATAATGCCTTATTTCAGCATATTCAAAGGCAATCAATGCTAAAGAAAATGTGGCCCAAAAAAGAAACATCTTAAAAAAAATACATTTATAGCTAAGTGTGGCGGTATATTCCTGTAATCCCAGCTTCTGAGGAGGCCTGAGGTAGGAGGATCAGAAGTTAGAGGCTAGCCTGGAGAGCTTAGTGAAACCCTGCCTCAAAATTTTAAAATGTGTTTGTAGAAAGAAGTTAGCATGGAAATAAAGCTGTTTATAATCACTAAGTAATAGGTGACTATTCAGTTCCAAGTCACTGCTGTTAAGACAGATATGAGGATTTACATTATTGAGATGATTTAGCTTTGAATTTTGATATTAACTAGCACCAGGAGATCCATCTCACATGTTTAAGCAGTCAGAAAGGATATATTTGCCAGATTGTAATTAAAAATTCTAAAAGAAGCCACTAGCCCATACAGCAGAGAGAAAGCAGGTGTGAGACTCAAGTCTCCAAATCCCGTTGGTCCTGGTCAGGTGCCTCAGTTGTACCCGTAAGAGAATCTTGTGAATGGAAAGGTTCATATGCTCTTCCAGTTCTACCTTTGTACATCATGACCCTGTGTGTTTAGGTCTGTAGGAAAGTCCCAGGTTGTGGTGAAGGGCTTAGGGAAGCACACTTCTGCATGGCAACCAGCTGGCTGAGAATACAGTGCTAGTTTCCAAGCCGTGACCCCATAGAGCATTGAAATTCAAAGCGAGGAGCTTTGACTCAGTGGAGTGCAGGAGAGACAGTAAAACTCACTTTTAAACTTTGGTAGGTCCTGGATATATTTCATGCATAAATTTCTTGACTACTCTTGAGGTCATATAGTTGTAAGAACACCCATACAGTGGCCTATAATACATTCCCTGACCTCTCACATCTATGCTAGTGTCTTAATTCCCCATTCTAATTATGTACTAGCCCCTCTGACATTTCTGCTTTTTCTTTTATATTTTGGGTCTTGTTTATGTTGCTCAGACTGTGCTCAAGTGATCCTTCTGTCTCGGCATCCAGAGTGGGTGGGACTCCTCGAACACACCACAGAGCCAGCTATTGTTGTTTCTTTTCTTTTTTGGTACTGGGGATTGAACTCAGGGGCACTTGACCACTGAAGGACATCCCCCTGCCCTATTTTGTATTTTTATTTAGAGATGGCCTCACAGAGTTGCTTAGTGCCTCCCTGCTGAAATTACAGACGTGCACCGCCATACTGGTTTATTGCTGTTTTTTAAACAGGGGTTTGCCCTGCTGGTTTCTTCTGCCTGGGATGCTCTCCCAGAGGCCTACTTGACAATCTTGCTAACTTTCTCACATCCTTAGAAAGGTCTGCTTCAATTTCATGTCTCAGTGAGGCCTTCTCTGACCGCTCATTTAGCTCTGTACTAGTATTTTACCCTGTGCAGGCTCTAAGTCCTCCTGATATTGCCCTGTGTTTTCTTTTTCATTAGCATCCATTGCCTTTGGATATGCTGGATAAAGCATTATCAGATAAGGTTGTTTCTCCTTACAGAAGGCAAGTTCCATGAGGCCAGGATTCTTTCTCCTGTGTTTACAAATTTACTCCACCTGCTTAGAACAGTGCTTGTTCTTTAAATTTTTGTTAAATGAATAAAGTATCTGGGCCATAGTAGGCCTAGTAAGTTTTTGTAAATGATGAATACATTATTTAGGAAGATTAGGGATTACAGAAATGAATAAAACAGCTCTGTGCTGTGAAGTGGCTTCATGTAGTCATGAAGACCAATTTATAAGGAAAACATTTTTTTCAGATGGAGTTGTGGTATGGTACCCACCCAGTCTGGCCTCAAATTTATGTTCCTCCTGCCTCAGCCTCCTGAGTAGCTGAGATTATAGGTGTGTGCTACCAGCCCTGCTCAAGAAAATAATTTTAAATATGTGAGAAAGGTGGAGGATAGAGAGGTGGCATCAAGAAGGGTAGGATTAATTCTGGGAGTGGTAGTAGACATGGTAGTCATTTAAATAGGTCTTGAAGACTGGCAGTTTTGGACCCATAAACTGTTGGTAGTACCATTTTTTTTCTAATTCAGAGAAAATAGAAATCAGGAAAATTATTTGAATATAGTGCTTGTGACTGTAGAAATCTTTTTGTTTTCTTTTGATAGGAATGTGCCTTTCCTGTAGCTCAAATTACACAGATGGTAAATCTCCATTATTTGTTCTGCTTTTATGTCGTATAAATTGGTGGTATTTCAGTAATTTAGTAAATTTATAGTAGGGTGCTACTGAAAATGAATTCGTGATCCCCCCCACTTTGTTTGTAATATACCTTGAGCCCCTTTGGATATTTAATATCTTAAGAACATTAGTGGACCCCACTGCATTTCATCAAAAGCATTGGGTGGAATGCTTAGTTCACAGTGCCTTGACGGTGCTTGGCCACTGTGTGGCTCCACTACACTGTCTGGAGTGTGAATCAGGCAAATCAATAGAGCAGTTGCTGTTTTACTGCTGAGGTAGGCACTGCCTTTCGTGATAGTTGCTCAGCTTGCAGTACCAGTGAAGCATCTGTCAAGACATGTTCTTCCTCAGTGATATAAAAATGTAGTAGTGTCAATAACAAGAATGAAAAACAAAATGCTTAGTTTGCTTTCCCCCTCTTTATTTACAGAGTGATGTGCTTTGTAAATAAATAATGAATCACTAACTTTACTGATGGGGCAATTTAGGAGGCCATTGTTTTTTGTTTAATCTGGTCCTTGCAATATGTGCATGACAGAGTCCACGAATTCAGTGCTAATAAACGCCTAACATTCATTCAGCATTTCCTGTGGGCTGGGCATTCAAAACAAGGCTTTACTTGAGTTATTTAACATCTTCATCCTGATAACCTTGTATAGTTGAGACTGTTATTAGTTACACTTTAAAGAGCATATGGAGTCTTAGAGGTGAGCCTACAGAAACTTGCCAAGGTTACTTTGTTAGTAAGGGACGAGATGGGCTGCCTACTCTTAGGACACCAGACAAGGAGAGCATCATTCACCACTAAAATCACCCAGAGTAATACAGTGGTAAAGTTAAATGACAGTTTTATTTCCAGTAGACAACACACACACACACACACACACACACACACACACACGCACGCACAGACGCACAAGTGTGAACCTTGATTAACTAGTGCTTTGCATGATGTCAGAGATCCATTGGGCCCACACCATATTTTTTCTTGAAACAGAAGCTCTTTTCCTGTGTAGTTTGCTTGATTTTCTTCATTTTAATACCCATCAGAAACAGGAGCACTGTCCCAGCTTGGTGGGGACGAAGAAACAGCAGAATGAGAGGTTAGAGCCTTATCTCCCCTGTTTTTTTTTTTTTTTAAATATATATATATTTAGTTGTAGGTGGACACAGTACCTATATTTTGTTTTATGTGGTGCCAGGATCCAGCCCAGCGCCTCATGCATGCATGCCTGATAAGCACTCCACCACGGAGCCACAATCCCCAGCCTCATCTACCTTGTTTTTTAAAGGAAATTGCTAAAGTTCTAGAAATCTAAAGTTAATAATTATGGGAATTTACATGAAAGACACAGTATCACCTGAAATGAACTGACTGTTCTCTTCCACAAGTCGTTCTTGCTCTTGTTCTCATTCTCAGATTCTCCCGGAGCAGAGAAATTGGGACTATAACAGAGGATACTATTGGTAAAACAGATGTTTCTTACTTGAAATTGCATGCACTTATGGTCTGTGTGTTAACCACTCTTAACAACTGTGTTTACTATTGAAACTGGGAATACAGACTGATTATAGTTTAGTGGCTTTTCTTGTACTGCTGTCCTGTAAATGGATTATTTTTAGTTTGAATTTCTGCTGCAAGCCTTTCCCACTGCTTAATTGACTCTTCAGTCACCACTGGCAGTGCACATGTCAGCATTCCCATGGACACTAAGCATACACAGTGCAGACAGCACAATAGTGCTTTCTATGCAAATCACTGGGCTGTTTTGATCGCCTTTAGTGCCAAAAACAGGACACATTCTGGTTACTTTCCAGGCTTCTAGTGGAAATCTAGGCTGTATATATATGTCTGTGTCCTTTCAAAGTTTATCCTAATAGCTCTTGGCGGTCATTGTAAAGTTAACCATCTGAAACTTACTAGATCGCAAATGAAATAGGTATTCCAGTTATTTGTTTTGCTACTGCCTAATGATACCTCTGTTTGAGTCATTGAATACTTTGAAAGCATAACCTTTAAAGTGTTTCCACATCTTAATTTGCCACTTGGCACATTTAGTTATAACAAACCAGAACTAAAGGAAATTTTGTGTCACGAGAAACTGCTTGCCAACCTTTAACTTGGATCTAGAGAACTATTAGAGAATGTGTGAAGTCAAGAAAAGCCCTTTTTATTGACAAAACAGTAGCATTAAAATTCAGCAGTATTCTCCAAGTCAAACCATTGTGTTTGATATTGAAAACTGCTGCTGTTGACCTAATGATTAATTTAAAATATCCTCAAATTTCGCTTTTTAAAATCCACCTTATTCTCTTTAAAAAACAATCTTCAGGGGCTGGGGTTGTGGCTCAGTGGTAGAGCACTTCCCTGGCATGTGTGAAACACTGGGTTTGATTCTCAGCACCACATATAAATAAATAAAATAAATAAAATAAATTTCCATCGACAACTTAAAAATAAATTAAAACAAAACAAAACAAAAAACTTTAACTAGGGCTGTAGCTCAGTGGCAAAGTGCTCGCCTGGCATGTGTGAGGCACTGGTTTCAATCCTTAGCACCACAGAAAACAAAAGGCACGCTGTCCATCTACAATTACAAAAAAAAATTTAAAAGATCTTTAGCTGATTATGGAACATAATCATGAATTGACAAATGGCTTGTTTAAAAAATTCACATTAAGTTCTTTGAAATTAGATGGTATATATTTGTATTTTGTCTTATAGCTTGTTTTGAGTACCAGAGTTTGAATCCAGGGGTGCTCAACCACTGAGCCACATCACCAGCCCTTTTTATTTTTATTTTGAGACAGAGTCTCACTAAGTTGCTTAGGGCCTTGCTAAGTTGCTGAGGCTGACTTTGAAGTTGTGACCCTCCTGCCTTATCCTCCTGAGTTGCTGGGATTATGGATATGTCCCACTGAGCCCGGCTTTTAAAAGCCTTTATGTCAGTGATAAGTTTCTCATGTATGCTAAAACTATAGTGATTGAATGTTATTTGTAGCAGTTATTTTTAAATTTCTTATTGTTCTGTTTTTTTTTCCTTTGTCTAAGATGATGATGATGATGATGATGATGATTGGAGATCCTAAATTTCAAGAGTTTTGCTGGCAGGTGGCAAAATGTAGTACAGATTGGTCTATGAAGAAAACCAAAGTTCAGTCTGATGCCTGCTCCTTGGCTAGTGCCCCATTACTTAGTCTCTCCCTCAGATGACTGAGCACATTCTAGAAAGCCAACAGTAAACGTCAGTAAATTGAAGAGGTAGTTAAGGTCTTAATTTTATTACTTTTTAATTTAATATAGATAATATGTGTGTATGAACTTCAAGAATTAAATGGTGTTTAAAGTTTGTTTATTTTAGTAGTTTCCTGTTTGGTCCCCCTATACCAGAGTTCTACTTCTTAGAGGAAACCTCTTTTTGACCCTGAGAATTGAACACAAGGTTGCTTCATCACCGAGCTACAACTCTAGTTCATTTTTAATTTGAACAGGGATTCACTAATTTACTGAAGCTGACCTCCAACCTGCAGTCCTCCTGCCTCAGCCTTTTTTTTTTAATATTTATTTTTTTTGTTGTAGATGGACACAATATCTTTATTTATTTATTTTTATGTGGGGCTGAGGATCGAACCCAGGGGCCTCACATGTGCAAGGCAGGCACTCTACCACTAAGCCCCAGCCCCAGCCCCATATTTTATTTATTTTTATGTGGTGTTGGAGATTGAACTTAGTGCCTCACATATGAGGCTGACTTTGAAGTTGTGAACTTAGTGCCTCACATATCTGCCGCTGAGCCACACAACCCCAGCCCCTAACTCTGTTTTAACTTTTAAAATCACCCCTCCCACCCCACTTAATGTTGCTAAAGGACATGCTTATGCATGTGTTTTTTGTTTTTGACATTACTTGGTGAGTTCACCCAAGGAGAGATGAGGACTTAGCTTTTGTATGTCACCTACTTTCTCCTCTTCCATCTTCCCAGTGTGGATTGTGGTTACATCACAGTTTGCAATTAAATCAGTATTGAATGCTTTTGTTTTTGTAGGAGTGTGTGTGTGTGTGTGTATTTATGAAACACATGTTCTATTATGGTTTAATTCTGTTTCTTCTACTATTTTTTTAGTTTTTCCTGGAATTAATAATTGTTTTTTAAATTTCTTAGTTTTATATGTGCCTATCTCTTAATAAGTCTCATGTTTTCAGCAGAAGTAAATAAAATGCACCAAGCTGGACACACTGGTGCATGCCTGTAATCCCAGCTATTGGGGAGGTTGAGACAAGTGAATTATAAGTTCAAGGCTAGCCTAGGCAATTTTTTTTTTTTTTGCCTGTGGGGTTACCGGTGGTTGAATTCAGGGGCACTTGACCAACTGAGCCACATCCCAGCCCTATTTTGTATTTTATTTAGAAACAGGGTCTCACTGAGTTGCTTAGCGCCTTGCCTTTGCTGAGGCTGGCTATGAACTCTATATCCTCCTGCCTTAGCCTCCTGGGCCCCTGGGATTGCAGGCATGTGCCCCCACACCTGGCTAGTCTAGGCAATTTCGTGACACCCTATCTCAAAAAAAGAAAGGGTTTTAGGTGTAGCTCAGTTGTAGAGTGCTTGCCTAGCACTCATGAGGCCCTGGAATTAATCCCCAGCATACTCTGCACCTCCCCCCTCAGTAAAAGCCTCTCAATTAATGGAAAACATTAGGTAATCTATAACTCATTCTCTGATAACTTCCTAGGATCTCTTGTTGGGTGTCTAGAGCTAGTAGCTTTTGGAAGGGGTATTACCTATAATGCCTTTGGGCATTCCCTTAGAGCTCATTTTGATGGGGTTTTGGTTTCCCTCTACTGTTTGTTGAATTTCTTCCTGAGAAGGACACATGGGAAGTGTTTTGAGACTGTGTATGTCTGAAGATATCTTTAGTTTCTACCCATAATTGATTGACAATTTGGGTATGGAATTTTAGGTTGGAGACTTTTCTTTCTTCAGAAATGTCAAAAGGCATTACTGTATTGTCTTCCAGTATCCATGAAAGAAATCTGAACATAGCACAGTGTACACTAAACTGAAAACTAGTAGGATCCTTTTGGAATTAGTTGTTATGCAAAGATAAGGTTATTCTAGGGATGCCTTCTGACCAGAAGTTAAAAGATGTCATTTATTCCTTCATGCTAAATGAAGGCAGTTCAACCCCCTAGAGGTGCTTTGGAGGAAAAACATTAATAACATTTTAAGGTTGATGTAACTATCAAATAGAAAATTAGTTTGACTTATTTTCCTTTTTGGCATACCTTGGGTAAATGGTAAACTTTTGTGGCAGTAGCTTTTTGTATTTGTATTTTTTTTTTTTTTTGAGAGAGAGAGAGAAAATTTCTTTAAATATTTATATTTTTTTAGTTTTTGGTGGACACAACATCTCTTATTTTTATGTGGCTGAGGATTGAACCCAGTGCCCTGCACATGCCAGGCAAGTGCACTACCGTTTGAGCCACATCCCCAGCCCCCTTGTATTTATATTTTAAAGTAACTCAATATTCTGTGATGCTCTGGTTTTTCAAACTAATATGTGTGTGTGTGTGTGTGTGTGTGTGTGTATGCATACATATATATATGGGAAGGCAGGGATTGAACTCACCTTGGAGCTAAACCCCTAGCCCCTGAATTTTAAATTGATATATGTGTATTTTAATACTTAGATTTTTGGCTTATAACAATTAATTTCATGTAAAATGGAGTTAATGAGTGAGAAAGCCATTTTTTTTGGTTGCCTGTGAAAACAAAGAATAAAAAGGAATTATATTTTTTGAAATAAAACATCCTTAATGTTGGATATTTTATGAAATGCTTAACATTCTAGTAGAAATTTAAAATTAATTTCAAATTTTTCCTTAAAAGCAGAAATCAATAATTTTTGTTGGGGATAAACTTTTTTTTTTAGTTAATCTGCATTGATTTATGTCCCCACCCCACCCGCCTACCCCAACCCACGTTCTAGGCAAGCACTCTACAACTGAGCTACATCCCCAGACTTCTTTCTTCTTTGTTATCTTTGACAATTTTTTTAATTTAAATTTTTATTGGTGCATTATAATCATACGTAGTAGTGGGATTTGTTGTTTTATATTCCTGCATGCAAACAACAGAACAATATCATTTAGTCAATTTCATTACCTAGTACCTCCCCTTTCTCTACTATACTAATGGTCTTCTGTTTTCATGAGATTTCCATTACCTGTCCCAGCTGCCTTTCCCCTGTTTTTCCTCTTAGGCCTTCTTATATGAGAGAAAACATAGGACCCTTGACTTTGAGTTCACCCAGCCCTTTTGTTATTTTTTAAATTTTTGAGATATGCTCTTGCTAAGTTGCTTAGGCTGGCCTCAAACTTTTGTTCCTACTGCCCCTGTACTCTTTGAGTAGGTAGAATTCCAGGTGTGTACCACCATTGCCTGGTTATTTTAGTGTTCTTATTTTTTATTTTTAGTTGTAGTTGGATATAATACTTTTATTTTATTTATTTATTTTTATGTGGTGCTGAAGATTGAACCCAGCGCCTCATACGTGCTAGGCCAGCACCTTACCATTGAGCCATAACCCCATCCTCTTGATTTTAGCTTTTTTTAAAAAATATTTTTTAGCTGTTAGACTTTTATGTATTTATCCACGGTGCTGAGAATCGAACCCAGTGCCTCACACATGCCAGGCAAGTGCGCTACCACTGAGCCACAGCCCCAGCTCTGAATTAGTGTTTTGTTTTTTTTTTTAAAGCAATAATTTGTATTCAGCAAGGATTGTCATTCTTATTTTATTTTATTTTTTTTTATAATGTGGTGCTAGGGATTGAACCCAGTGCCTCATGCATGCCAGGCAAGCGCTCTACCTCTGAGCCACCACTCTAGCCCAGGATTGTCATTCTTATGATTTTTTTTTTTTTTGTACCATAGATTCAACCCAAGGGTGCTTAACCACCGAACAGAATCCCAGCCCTTTTTATTTTAATTTTAAGACAGGGTCTCCCTAAGTTGCTTAGGGTTTTGCTAATTTGCTGAAGTTGACTTTGAATTGCAGTCCTCTTGCCTCAGACTCAGGAGCTAATGGGATGACAGGCATGCACCATTGCGCCCTGCTTATTCTAATGTTTGATTGCAATGATTAATATTAGTATAATGATTAAAAATGAGGCAGTTGGTTGAAAACAGGTATAAAATGACAAGTGTCAGTTTTTAACCCCACTGGTAATTTTTTTCTAGGCTTTCATAGTATTTATTAGTATGGTTTTTATTTAACTTTTATAGAAGACGAATGTGATTCAGATTTTATAACAATTCTTGAAATAAGATAATGTGCTCTTCTAGTTATTTGGGCACTGTTTTAACCCTTTCTTGAGGGACAGTAATTCTTGGCTGGAAAGAATAAACTGCACTTCTCCATAACATCTGACTATAAACTGTAATGATAACACCTTAGACTGTTAAAACAAACATTCTCAACCTTATAGCAAAGACTTCCTGTTTTTAAAGCTCTTCTGACCTTCCTGAGAAAAAGACCCAACATAGCTACGGTTATATCCTGTGGTTATTTTCATAAAAAAAAAAAAAATCTTTTGAATTCTTCTAAAGCCCTTGAGTATAAAAGTGATTAATGCACCAAAAAATGTAAATAGTACAGGGCTCCTGTCTGATCTTTGCCAGGCCTTCAATAAAAGATAATAGAACCAGGTCAGCTTTTAATGTGCCTCTGTTTGTTCAATGTCTGCTACAATTGGAATGTCAGGAAAATCTCACTTAAAGGACCTGCCCTATTCTGGAGAGATTGTAAAGGAAGCATTTGGCAGTCATTTCCTTTCACTTATGAGAATGAACATGCTTTACATTATAATCGTTTAAACTTAGCAGAGGCCCTGGAGAGGGCTTTCATGTGCTGCACTGTAAGCTTTGGAGGGTATGATCTGTGTTTAGATTTTATTGTTGGAATTAATCAAATGATGTATAAACATTAGAAGTTAGCTTGACTCTTATTTTGTACAAAATTGTATTTCCTGCAATCTAAATATTTGCTTTTTTTGGCCAGTTGAAATTAAACTCCAGAACTGGATGTTTAGCATTTGTCTTTTGTGACAGTCTCACTCTGATCCCCCTCCCCCGCCTTGTCGCAGAGGAACATGAAAGAAACCACCCTGAGTTGTTTAGGTCGGGCATTCTTGAAACTCTGGCTTTTGAGTTTTGTTTTAACCAAAATTTTATGCTGTGTGTGAATATATATTTTGAATTAATCTTAGGACCGTTTCTGGAGAGAAATGATAGGTTTTTAGGCAGGAAAATACTGAATTAGTAGCTGAATCAGTAATGCTACCTGTGGTTGCATTACTGGCAAATGGTACTCATCTAAGTTTTTAAAACACTTAAAAATGTTTCTCTTGAAAAAGATTTGTGTGATTTTATTTTAAAATGGTTAGTCTAGGGCTGGGGATATAGCTCAGTTGGTAGAGTGCTAGGCCCTGGGTTCAATCCCTAGCACGCACGCTCGCGCACACACACACACAAAGTTAGTCTATTGAAGGCATAATGCTAGGGAAAACACAATAAGAATAATAATGAAAAGGGCAAAACAAGGTTTTGAAATTGTATATATTATGTTAGTTACATAGATATCTACCTACCTAGTTAATATTTTGAATTCTTGGTATAGTGATTTCAACTGGCATTTTTGAGTTGTCTTAAGCTTGCTTCCAAATAAACTTGGCTGAATCTCCCAACTGATTTTATCACATATTATGAGCTCAAGATACATGAAGGTCCTCATTCTAAACATCCAATAGGGTTCAGAGTCCTCCAGCTCTTTTTTCATAAAATTGTTTTGTTTTAAATTTATAATACTTTTCCCAATGAGAAAATCTCTCTTAATTGTATTTTGTCCTTGACAAGTATATCTCTTATTGGTATTTTATAATTTCATTTATGCATTCTGAGACCTCTGGTGAATTCAAAATGAATATGTCCTTAAAGATATTTAAAGCTTGCTGGGTGTGGTGGCGCATGCCTGTAATCCCATAGACTCTAGAAGTGGAGGCGCAAGTTTGAGGGCAGCCTCAGGAAATTTAGTGATGCCCCAAGCAACGCATACCCTGTTTCAAAATAAGGAAGGGCTAGGAATGTGGCTCTTGGGTTAAGTGCACCTGAGTCCATCCAATCCCCACTCCACCCTCATTGTTTTTGAGCTTTTGCTTTCCAGAGGTCTTCCTCTGAGTGGCATACTTTTGCCCTCTTTTCTTGGAAATTGACAAGTGGTTGCCGTAAGCTACCCCCTCCCAATATATTTTAGTAATGGCAATACTTTCTTATTTTGTGAAGTAATATTTTAAATACTTGGTAGCAATTTATTGCTCTGAAGTATATGTTTAGGACTGTGTTGGAACTATGACTTAAGGTTATATTCCTGTTGTCAAAATAATGTGAGTCATGTGATAGTCCTAAAAGCTAAAGAAGTATTTTATGTTTCATATGCTAATTCTGATTTCACATGCATTTTAGGATAAAAATCACAATTTCCTTTTATCCTGGGACCTTGTTGGAGAAAACAGGACTATGGAGAAGAACATTTGATTTGATTTGAGATGATTGGAGAGTGTATGTAGAATAGCATTATGGTGGACCCCACAGGGCATTTGCAAACATGGGTCTGTTGCTAAAAAGCAAACTCAGCTGGCAAAAGAAAATTTTGGAATCACTGACACAGATGCAGCTTGAAAGTGAATCTCCTCCCTTGTGAGAGAAGCCAGAGTGTGATAAGAGACTAGACATGTTCAGGACTACTTATATTTAGGGGGAATCATTGAATGAAACAGAGAATGGCCAGAAAGATATGGGATCTAGGAGAGTACATACTCCAAAATCAGAGGAGCAATAAACCAGATTGAAAGTGTGGGTATAGGACCCATGTTGATAAAAGTATATATTAGTTATGAACAACTATAATGCACCAATAAAAAAAATGGGGGTGGTGGTGCTGGGGTTGTGACTCAGCAGTAGAGGGCTCACCTAGCATGTCCTAGGCCCTTGGTTGGATCCTCAGCACCACATAAAAATAAGTAAAAGTATTGTGTTCAACTACAACTAAAAAATAAATATTTAAAAAAAATGGGGAAAAAAGAATATACATTGATGCAGTTTTTTAGAAGGCAGTTTGAATAAATCTCTCTGATCACAACATTATGTAATCTATTGAACTATGAATTCCTATGCTGTACATAAAGACTTTCAGAAATTTGTTTTAACAATCTTGAGAACAAAAACCAGTGGCAACAGTTTCAATTAGGGACTTGGTACTTTTAGTACTTTACCATTGTAGAATTCTGTGCCTCTGTACACAGGAATGGGATGTTTACTGTCTGATCCGAATTGAGAGAAACAACAATTTGCCTTATAGCATTAATAGTGGGACTGAATTTTTGTGAAATAAAAACTAACAGGATGAACCTTCAGACAAATGAGTATGTGTGTTCTTAGATATGTGTGCATGTTACATACATTCTAGAAGAGAACTTGGAGAGATTTCATTGTATTAAGTGGAATTGCTTATATTTTCTATGGGGCATATACTGCTCTAGTTTAAAAAAATTTAAAAGGGTTTCTAAAAGATTTTTCTTTTTTCAGTTTTTGTTTTCTGAGAGGTGACATTTTGGTGAGTGCAAAGGGAAAGGAGAGGGTAGTTTGCATAAAATTCTATATCCATATTCTGCATAGTAACATAAAACCTTCTAGCGTACTGTGCAAACATGGCTATCTTGATTCAGTTACTGTTTGCTTACTTGGGTATTCTGACATTTTGACAATTTTGAGCCAAGTTGCTAGGTTTGAATGCATTAGATAACACTATTAGAATGTCGATTGTCTCATCTAGATAGTTACAATTGGTTGACTTCGGTTGTTATTATTAGATGATATTACTGTTTATAAACTGTCACATAAAAATGCACTCTTCTCCCTTTGGTGGTCTTGGGTAGTGGCCAAATGAGGCCATCTTAAGAAGATGTGGCCAAGATTCCTCCTTACTGTGACAGTGGTGGACAGAGTAGATGCAGGGTTTTTTAGGATCAGGATCTGGAAAAACCTGGGCCCTGTAAACCTAGTGCTAAGGTTATACTTCTCATTTCCCTTGTTGGTAGTTCCTGGTCATAGCTATAATGTTAGTTTAACTAGACTTTTGATTTAATTATAACTTGTTAGGATAAAGTCAGATGTCAGCTCACTTGGCTGCATGCTGAGGCCTGTAGAATATGGAGTGCTTTGCTCCTAACTGCATCTGTTGTCTCCTCTCATTATCTGTTAATGGTACTCAAGTTGACAGGGTTGTTTTGATAAATGAAGGGAGTTGTGAAACCAGGAGGTGGACTTTGCATGGAATGGAGTGCAGGACAAAAGCTAGCAATGCCAGACAAGGCCAGGGAGAGATCATGTAGTAGCCAAGCAATGCCAAATGAAATACTCACAGCAATAATGTGTATTAATTAGGGGGGTGGGGGTGGGTTAAATCTAATATTTTTTCATCTTACACAGTTATTCTTTCATTTTTAATATTCTTAGATGCAAAACACCTGAAAAAATTGTAGTTCTTGTATTAATTTCCATTTCTGCTCTGCACATTCCTCAATTTACAGATTCACTCTAATGGTGCTTAAAATCAGTTCTTAACTTTGAAGAATGTGAGTGGGGTTTGGAACGGTTTGTTACCACTGACTGGAAGCCCTCAGGTGAAAAGAGCTCTTATGTAAGCTTCCATGTTCAGGAACATAGAGGCTTTTTATTAGAAGAGGAGAAAAATGCAAATAAAGTTCAGTGCCAAAGAGGGGTGAGGATTAACTCCTCTCTTTGGAGAAGAATTTGGTAGTACTTTTGCATTCCAAAAAGCTTGAAGACAAACTAGTGTACAAGGTGTACAAGTGCTTTCCAAGTTTTATATTTTGTTTGTATTACTCAGTGTGTGTGCAAAATTTATTGGTCTGCCAGTTTACCTGCTTCTGTCTACATATTGTTTAAATGCCAATAAGTAGGAAAAGCTTGACTTGAGTACATTAATGATGGCTTCTGTACCTCATCAACTCTTAAAAAAACATAGCTTGCAAATGGGACCCTGGTTAAATTATCAGGGTTTTTATGATTAATCCTAGGCACAGTTATTTACGTTTCCATAAATTGGGGATAAAAGTTATTTTACTAGATTTATGAAGATTAGTAGAAGACATATTTATTTGCATAGATGCTACTTGCTTGTTTGAGATAGGCTTCTTCATGCCAAGAAACATAGAGAGAATATACAAAATGAGTAAAATGGGGTCGTTGCCTTCAGTTCACTTATCATTCCACAGATCTGTGTGCTTGACACTGGAATTTGATGACAGCAAGTGTATAGAACCTTCTCTAATGGAACTCTGTCTAGAGGGAGCTATGACATTAATCAGAAAATCACGCCAATGAATTACAAACTGAGATAAATGCTCTTAAGGAAAGGAACACAGTTCTGTGAGGACTTACAGTAAAGGAATTTGACCCAGAATATGTCCTCAGGGGAAACTTTTCTGAAAAAATGGTATTTGACCTGAGATTTGAAGGCGGGAGCAGGCTTTAACCTGTCTGTGTATGTGGTAGAGAGGCCAGGAGATTATTCCTGTTCAGTGGGAAGAAGCAATGCAGACCACAGGTAGGAATTCTAATACCTGGGGGGAATAGAAGGACTGGTGTAGCTGGAAGGTGGGGTGGTAGATGTGGGTGGATTAGATCAGCAGAAGATGCAAGAAAGAACAAAAGACTTTGTGTAATAAAATGCCATCAAAGCATTTAGACTCCCTCAGAGGCTAAGTACAGTATGAATTCTGAATTTAGAAATTTGATAGTTCTTACCAGCCTTTTTCAATTCAGTATAAACCAGCACTTTTTAAATGGTTTGTGGAGGAAAAACGAACAAACCCAAACAAACTCTCCTCAGACTTTGCTATAAGCCTGAATATAGTTGGTAAGAAAATGGAAGTGAGTCCAGGTACAGGAGGAGATTTTGTAGGCAAGCCTTAGGATGAATTTCATCTCTTAGATATGTGGAGTGATCTCAAAGCCACTTGATTGTAAAGCATATTTTTTAAACCTCAGGATGGTTTTGTTGAGGAACAGTGTTTAGTAGAGTTGATACGGCTAGATTTGCACTATAGTCACCTCCTTGTTTGTATCAATGATAGCCACCTTTCAGGATGGCTTAGAAGTGCTTCATTCACTCTTGCTCTCAGGATATATGCTATTAGTTTTAGATATTCCAGTCTCTGTAGAATAACTTGATCTTTATTTAAAAATGCAGGAATGGTCTTTAAATAGCACACATGCCTGTCAGTTTGGTTATTTGGACCAAAGAGGAAGGGCCTGTGGGCTTCCTCTTTGAGAGACTTTAGAAAATCACTTTAATCTGTCTGAATCTCTCTGCTTATTGGTTAGAGGGTGCCCAATAATTCAACAACTTTCAGGGACCTTGGAAAGTCTAATTAACATTTATAAAGCTATTTGAGAGTTCCTTGAAACTTGCCTGGAAAGTCCAAGGTATAATATACAGTAAAGGTACCCAAAGCGATCATTCAAATGTTGAATTTGTAACTTTTAAATTTGGGCTGATACTGAGTATTTTGAATTCATATTCTATGAGAATCCTTTTTTGTTAAAAGAAAATTTTTTAAGAGGACAAAAGGGTGCTGGGCATGGTGGCCCAACCCTCTAAACCCAGCGACTGGGGAACTGAGGCAGGAGAATTGCCAGTTGAAGATCAGCCTCAGCAATTTAGTAAGGCTCTAAGCAACTTAGAGAAACCCTGTCTCAAAATAAGAAAGGGCTGGGATGTAGCTCGGTGGTAAAGCATCCCTAGGTTCAATATCTGGTACCAAAAAAAGAAAAAACCCAACAGCACACACACAAAACAACTTGGCTATTACTACTAGGCAATACATAAATGCGATTTAGCATGTTGATGTTTTCCATTTGAAAAAATTAGTGCATTATAATTATATATAATGGTAAATTGATGAATTTTTAAGACTTAATGGGGGGGAGTTAACAGTTGGAAATTGTCTTTACATGCATATACAAATGGAATTAATGAGGGAGTCTGGAATGTAGTAGCCAGTGAGTTACATGTTTATTTAAAGCCACATGGTACGGAATGTGCATTTATTTTGCTTCCTTATTAGATGAATTTCAGTCAAGCCCAACTTAAGCTGTGTTTTGTCTAGCAGATGGGTCTTTATTTTCGTGTAGTAAAGGGTTTGGAGAGATTTTATATCAAATGACTTACAAAGAATTCTTAAACTGTAAAGAAAATTAGGGTCGGAAATGTTGTTTTGACACCAATGCTGCTTTCTCCTATGCATCATTGAAACAAATGTTTGGCTTGTCTATGGTTGTTGGTTTCATCTGCATTTGTTAGACGTCAGAAGTGGTTGGCATTATTATTCCTGGCAGAAGCAGAGGCAGTTCTAGGATGTGTGAACTGCTGATCACTCACGGGGATGCGCTGCCTCTTTAATATCTTGCTTGCAGATGCATTTTCTAGCTGACCACGCTATTAAGAGCTGCCATCAATCACACAGCCTCCCAGTTCCGGCTGTCGGGAAGGGAGGGAAGAATGAGGGGAACCGAGGCTGGCTAAGCAAGGAAGGAGATAAAATTGCAGCCGGTATTGTGTGTGTACGCGCGCTCGCGCGCCCACAGCGGTGGCGGGCAGAGGCGCGCGCGGAGCCGGCCGGGCTCCAGTCCGGGTTTTGCCGGTCGCCGCTGTCGCGGGAAGGCTGTTCTTTCTCCCTCTGTGTCTGGGTCACAGGCAAGTGGCAGTGTTGGCCCGGCCGCCCGGGCTGTAGGTGCGGGAGCAGAGCTTGGTGGCCACGCGCAGCAGGCGTGGGCCGGAGCGGCTGCATTCTCCAGCCGCGGGCAGAGCCCGGCCCAGCCACCCCCTCCTCGAGCCACGGGACCTGCGGGCACTCAGCGCTGCCCTGCGGCCGCGCGGGCCTCCTTTTGTTTGGCGAGTGAATTTCACCACTCCGCACCACCGTCCAGCCCCTGCCCCCGCAGGGATTTTGCTGGCCCTGAGCAGAGGAGGAGCGCGGGAGGGCTCGGCCCCTGCTGCCGACCTGCAGCTGGCAAGTGGCCCGCGGCCTCGTGCCGGGAGGGCGAAGTGGTTTCGGGCAGGAAGTTGGGCAAGCGTGGGCGCGGGCGCTCTCGGAGGTGGGTGTTCCAGTGTCCAGCTGACCCCAGAAAGATGAATTCGAGTATCGAGAACGTCAATGGTTTTCCAGCAATAGGTGGCGGGGATTCATCGTGTCTCCGTTTGGATTCCTAGCATGTTAGTTGCCTCAAACTCTGGAAATTTCAATTAAACCGAACAGAAAATATCTCTAGGGAGAGAAAGCACTATATGAATGTGTATATACATTTTCTTCTGAAAGGAAAGCCTGTATAATGCTAAAGTAGTTGTTTGATTTGAAAACCTCATTGCTTATAGTGAAGTAAATTGAAGCTTAAAAATAAGATTCGATTCGATTATGAAGTAATGTGGGGCTACTAAAGCCCAAATATAATTTGTTTTT
The DNA here is from genome assembly GCF_001458135.2 of Marmota marmota marmota. Lineage (NCBI taxonomy): Eukaryota > Metazoa > Chordata > Mammalia > Rodentia > Sciuridae > Marmota > Marmota marmota. The sequence goes on from NW_026000102.1 coordinate 3,101,765, forward strand.
TTGGGCCAAAACAGGGTTATTTTGCCAGAATAGCCAAAATGCAAGGGGGTAGTCTTGAAGATTTCTTCAAGTTTAAATTGTGTGCTTATATGTGTGTTGGGGGGGGTGGCGTAGGAGGGAAGGGAGATGTATGTGTCGGGGTTTCCCGCTACCCTCCCCTCTTCCCCTTGTTGACTCAGATCTCCTTCTCTGAGGCCTTGGGGAGACCTGCTCGACCACTTTCAGTTTGCTGAGAAAAACTCACGTAATAGGTTACTTTGTTTTACTCTCAGTCTTTAAGCCTCCCTGGCGCATGTGCCATTGCACTCCGTGGGGCATTGTTTGGCTAGAGTCTTCCTTTCAGCCATATGGAAAATCTAAAAAGTGGTATGTGAAAGAATACAGGGGTCAATAGATTACATGTTCCCTTTGAAATTGTATGCATGTGTTCTTTAAAGATTGAGATTTCTGAGTAGAAGTAGAAAACAGTGACAAAATCTTGGAAAATTCTGGGTCCAAAATACTGTACTGAGCCCGCCCCCCACCCCCAAACTCCAACTTTAAATTAGACATGATTTGAGACCTTACACATGGGAACAATATCCTATGGAGGCCCCTTGCTCTATGGGCAATTGTTTCCAGAAGCACACCCACTCTGCATTTTAAAGCATGTGGATTTGGGCCCTGAGAGGCAGTTGCCTTTTTGAATATTTACATTGCCTAGTAAATCAACACAAGGACTGCTTAACAGCAGTTTCACAGTAATGTGAGGGCACCAGTTAGGTGCTTGTATTTATTTTTTTCAACTCTGTAATTTACTGTGTTTAAACTATTTTATAAAGATCTCTGGGACTAGTGAAAGGTGGTTTTTAGTCCAGAGCCCTTGAGTGCTCATTGTACTCTGGCAGGCGCTGGGGCTTGACTGGCTGTGTTTGAAATGTTATTTGATCTCCTTGCATGATAGAATTGACTAAGATTACACTTTTTCCTTCCCTGTGGTCATTGAAAGTGATGCATCAATGAGAACTGTTCAATAACATAAAGACTTAACCCACATCCATTCACTGTAAGGTTTCCAGAAAAAGGCCTTTAGATTTTTGTCTTGTTTTTGTGGTTTTCCATTTATGAATTGAGGAGAGAACTAGTGTGATGTAGCTGAACCACTTCCTTTGTGTGTGTGCGTGTGTGTTTATAGTTTATTGGATATGTTCCAGTCTACGTGGTTGTGATTATTTCTGAAATGTTTGATTGTATATGTGTGTGCACACAAACCCCCACCCCTCAGCTTTGTGTGTATTTTTGTGTTTATTATTATTATTATTTTTAATTACATCGTAGGGTAGGGAACAGAAGGGCAAGATGGTGAACCTTGTCAACTTGTCATTGCAGTTCAGTGAACTGCTTGTGTGTTATGCAGACTAGCTTTTCATTTTAATTAGTGCAACTGTGTACAGTTGTTAGGTCAGAATGCATTGGCGGCTCCCGCAGGGTAGTTTTATCTTACTTTGGAGGTTTTATGGATTTGGCTGGCTATGTTTCTTAATCCTCCTCCCATGGCCACTGTACTTTTCTTTTAAGCAAATGATAGAACAAGACAAGCTTTTATTTATTCATGTGAGAGTTTATTTGTGAGAGAATTATTTTTGGTTTGAGGAAACTGATAAATGATGTACCTTATTAATAAGTATTACATTTATGGTTTTTTTCCATCATCAAAGGGCTTTGCTTGCAGTTGTGTAGTCCAAGAAGCCAATAGAACCATCCACTTATAATAGGAAACCAATGTTTTTGCTTAAAAAAGGGGATAGGTCTTTGTTTTCCTAGAGTTAGTTTGTAAAACTCAGAACAAATAAACATTAGTATTAATGGCATAACATGGTTAGAATGTTTCCCCCTTCTTACTTCTTAGAGTGTACAAAGGAACCGAGAGACACCATGGGCTGGATGATGAGTATAGAAGGGTTTAGAAATGTCTCTGTCCAGGGGCATGTGTGGACAACCTTAAATTTTAAAGTATGTTATTGGCTCCAAGTTATTAGAAAGTATGTACTGTGGATTGGGGGCTGGGGCTGTAGCTCAGTGCCAGATCGCTTGCCTAGCATGTGTGAGGCACTGGGTTTGATCCTTAGCACCACATAAAAATAAACAAAATAAAGGCATGTTCTCCATACACCCCCCGCCCCCCCCCAATTGGATTGGTTTGAGCTGGTTTAGTCTCCAACGTGTATACACCCCCCCCCCCACACACACACCGGATAGATTTGAAATTTTGTGTTTTTTAGGCCCTGGAGATTGAACCCAGGGGCACTCTACCACAGAGATATGTCATACCTAGCTCTTTTTAATTTTGAGATAGGCTCTATGCTATATTGCCTATGCTGTCCTTGAATTTGAGATTCTCTTGTCTCAGTTTTCCAAATAGCTGGGATTACAGGTGTGCACCACTACACTAGCTGGATTTAAATCATTGGATACAGACTTGTAATAAAGTCAGGCCTTGCAGGGTGAAGCAGATTATGTTATGAATAACCTGTTTTCTCAGTGGTCAGGTCTCCTTACTGTCCCCTTTGCTGTTGAGGAGATAAAATTATCTAGAGCTGTCTTTATCACAGGCTTCCAGCGTTTTTGTACGGTACACTTTTAAAAAGGAGCTGAAGTCACAGAAACAAAAATGGGTTGATATTTATAAATAAACCTAGTTTGGTACTGTTTTACTGGTGGATGTGGTATAGGGGATTGGTGTGTGGTGGAAAGGAAAGTTAGCTTAGATGGGGATATTATTTTTTTTAACTTAATGGATAAAATTATCCTTCTTAACCTAAAATGAGGAAAAAAAGAGTACAACATGTGTAGAAGATGTGGGAAAATATTTTCTCTAGTTAGAGAAAATAAAAAGATTTAGTTTGGCCATGAGAGTGCTGACTTTAACAAAAAAGAGGGTAATAAAGAGGTATCCTATGTCCATTTCAAACAGATTATTTCAAAAGTTCATTTTTAAGTCTTTTGTTGTTGTTGTGACCATGTTATTTGATTCCAAATAATGGTGATTTGGGTCTTAGACTTGCCTAATTCTAATCCATGATATAGTCCACATACATTTGAAATGAAAATGAAAAACATTAATGTTGACATTTAATTAGCAGAAAAAAATCAGTGTACTTAAGTATGTATGTATGTATGTATGTATGTTACGGGGGTTGAACCCAGGGGTGCTTAACAACTGAACCACATCTCTAGTCCTTCTTAAACTTTTTTATTTTGAGTCAGGGTCTTGCTAAGTTGCTGAGGCTGGCTTTGAATGCAATCCTTCAGCCTCAGCCTCCAGAGTCATCGGGATTAGAGGTGTGTGCCACCATGCCTGGCCAAATTAATTGTAATCTAGCTCAGTTTTTTTTTTAAACGCAGTGCTGGAATCCTACCTGTGACTTTGCACCTGCTAGGTGAGCACCAACTCCGAGCTATACTCCCAGCCCTCATTCAGTTTTTATTACTGTCACAGGGAGGCTTTTCTGATGTAATTAGGTCAGTTTATTCAGTGTAGCCTGCTAGTTAACTGCTATGCAAAGAGTTGTTCTCAGTTCTGCTGCTTATTCTGAGACTATGAGTTGCTTACCTTCTGTGGCTGCTTCCTTAATTAACATGAGAAAATGATGACTACCTGTAGGGTCTGGGTCGTGTTTAATCTGTTTTGTGTTGCTCTTATAGAATACCAGGGACAAGCTCATTGACAGCAGTAGAGATTGGTCTCAGCTCACAGTTCTGGAGGTTGGCAAGTTCATGAGCACAGCACAGGCATCTGGTGAGGGCTTCATTGTTGCCTCATCCCATAGCAAAAAAGTAAAGGGCAAGAGGGTACCTTCTTATGATGGCTAACCCACTTTTTAGACAACTTGATTACCTCTTAACTAGGCTCTTCTTCCTAACCCTGATGTATGGGGATTAAAAGTTTCCAGTGTATGAAATTTGGGGGGATGTATTCAAACCATGGCAGGACAGAGTGCCTGGGACTGTGCCTGGCACTTACAAGCAAATTCATAGTATTAGGGAGCACCAACTGACTATGTGCTCAGTAATATTTTAGGTATGACAACATAAAAAAGACAAAGTTCCTACCCTCCCAGCACTTCCATTGCAATGGAGGAAAGCAAAACAAATAATACAAAAAGGAGAGCATAATGATTTGTGAAATTTCCAAAGATAACTTCTGGGTATGTCAGCAGTTTTTAGAACTATAACATGAGAAGTCTAACATCATTCTATAAGTCATCATTTTTTCCATGTTAACGAATGCATTTTTCGTACTGTTGGTAGGAGGATGTATTAGCTAATGTTAACAGTTTGGGGTTAATGTGTAGTGGAGGAAGAGGTAGGGACTTTTCCTGGTAAAAGGTGTGTGGTGGGGTGAGAAACCAAAAAGAGATTAAAGAATGATTTGTTAGTATAAGTATTCAAGAAAATAGGAAATGTTTTAGAGTATTAGTTGAAAGTTATGTGTTGAGATTTAAGATTTTACCAGGTATGGTGGTGTCTGCCTGTAATCTCAGCACCTTGGGAGGCTGAGGCCAGAGGATCTTGAGTCAAAGCCAGCCTCAGCAAAATCGAGTCACTAAGTGGCTCAATGAGATCCTGTATCTAAATGAAATACAAAAAAGGCTGGGAGGGGCTGGAGTTGTACCTCAGTGGTAAAGCGCTTGCTCCATATGTGTGAGGCGCTGCTGGGTTTGTTCCCAGCACCACCCAGCAAATAAAATGTGTTTAAAAAAAAAAAAAAAGCTGGGGATATGAATCAGTGGTTGAGTACCCCTGAGTTCAATCCTCAGTTTGGCCCCCCACCCCAAAGATTTAAGATTGGGAGAGGTACCAGTGATTGAACCCGGGGCACTTAACCACTGAGCCACATCCCCAGTACTTTTTATATTTTTATTTTGAGACAGAGTTTCACCAAGTTGCTGAGGTTGGCTTGGAACTTGCAATCCTCCTGTTTCAGCCTCCCAAATTCCTGGGATTACAGGCGTGTGCCAAAGTGCCTGCCATGTATTAATATTTTTTTTTAGTTGTTGGTGGACCTTTATGAACCTTTATTTTGTTCATTTATTTATATGCAGTGCTGAGAATCGAAGTAAGAAATAAGCACTCCACCACTGAGCCCCAGCCCTATGTGTTAAGATTATTAAGAGTATGGTAGGTACGTATGTATAGGAGAGCTCTATGAAATTAAAGTATCCCATTAACATTTGAAAGGTGAACAATTAGATCTGTTCTCCTGTCTTCTTTTCCACAAAGTGCATGGGCTTTTGTAGTTTTAAGAAAGGGCCAGTTTATATATGACTGTTGGGCTTCAGAGGAACAAAATAGAGCGCATATAGTGCTGCATTTGAAAACTACTTTTGGTTCAGAAATCTCCAAGTGGTGCCTGCTGCTGTGTTCACACCTATTTGTACCATTAGCTCAGCAAATTATTTACTTATAATTTTAAAATAGCTGATTAGAAGAATATATTCAAATCTCTGCTGGCTTTGAACCTCAGCAGCAGTAGTGACTTGACTTTTATGTATTTTAGTAAAATGGCAGTTGAAATTTCTTCTTTGGCATGGCCTTCAGGATTTCTTAGTTGAGCCAATTTATGCTTTGCACAAACAACAGAAGCAGTTGAGTAGGTTCTTTTCTATGTGGTTGTCTCTCAGAGTGAGATTGGAGAAATTTTATTAATTTATCACTCCAAAGTGTTTTTGTTTTACTGATATTTTTATTTATTTATTTTTTGTGGTTCTTGGGATTGAACTCAGGGGTTCTGAGCTGTATCACCCAGCACTTTTTATTTTTTCATTTTGAGACAGGGTCTCATTGAGTTGCCCAGGATGGCCTTCAATTTGTGATTCTCCTGCCTTAGCCTCTAGAATAGCTGAGATTACAGGAATGTATCAACACACCCATTTTTATCATTTTAAATATTTAAAAATGTTATGTATGGTTGATACTTCCCATATATGTGGTATAATATATGATGAACCTTCTGAAGTTTTTTATATTACCTACCAACCAAGGACCTTCAACCAAATCTATTCTCTATAATGAATCCTTTTTTTCTTTTTCTTTCTTTTTTTTTTTTTAATTTTAGTTATAGATGGACACAATATCTTTACTTTTTTTGTGTGGTGCTGAGGATTGAACCCAGTGCTCACAGGTGAGAGGCAAGCGCTCTGCCACTGAGCCACAATCTCAGCCCCTGAATGCTTTTTTTCTGTTACAAAGATTTAATAGAAAAATTTTTTGGAGGGCTCAAATTATTAAATTTTAATTTTTTGCTCCATATATTACTATTTATTTGCGTAGTACAATGAGGTTTGCATAAATTAAACCACAGGAAAAATGTTTAAAATGTTATCTAAGAATTTTGTTTTAATTTATTATTTTTTGCAAGGGGGAGGATATGTGAGTGTGGATAGAACTCAGGGACACTTAACCACTGAGCCATATCCCTAATACTTTTTTTGTATTTTATTTAGAGACAGGGTTTCACTGATTTGCTTAGGTCCTTGCTAAATTGCTGCGGCTGGCTTTGAACTCAATGATCTTTCTGCCTCAGCCTCCTGAGCTGCTGGGATTACAGGTGTGCACCACTGCATCTGACACTTTTGTTTTAATTTAGTTTGTTTTTTTGCAGTTCTGAGGATTGAACACAGAGGTACTCTACCGCTGAGCTACATCCCCAGCCCTTTTTTATGTTTTTAATTTGAGACAGGGTTTCCCTGTCTTGCCTAGGCTGGCCTTGAACTTTCGATGCTCCTGCCTCAGGTGCAGAGTTGATGTCTGATGGAAAAGAACAAAAAGTGTGCTGCAAAATGTAATCATTAAAACAGTATGGCTCCTGCCCATATTTCCCACCTTTTGGCCATCCCATGGAGCCTCTCCTGGGCCTAGTACATAGTATGTAGGAAGGAGGAGATAAGGGGAAGAAAGTTAGAGAACAAAGGAAGCTTAGGACATATAAAAAAGGCAGAATGTGCTCACTTCTTGGGATACCAGGATACCAGCTATTGCCCCCTTCTCCCTCCTGGGAGGAGTCTGTTACCCCTTTTAAAATAAACCCTGTCTTATATGCCTTTTTTAAAAATATTTATTTTTTAGTAGAAGTTGAACACAATACCTTTATTTTATTTATTTTTATGTGATGCTGAGGATCGAACCCAGGGCTTCGCACATGCTAGGTGAGTGCTCTACCGCTGAGCCACAATTCCAGCCCCACCTTTTTTCTTTTTTTTTTTTTTAAAAAGGAAAGAAAATCGGTGTTTTTCAGTTATTAATATTTTATTATTTGTGGTACATTAAAACATATATATAGGGCTGGGGATGTGGCTCAAGCGGTAGCGCGCTTGCCTGGCATGTGTGTGGCCCGGGTTCGATCCTCAGCACCACATACAAACAAAGATGTTGTGTCCACCAAAAGCTGAAAAATAAATATTAAAAAAATTCTCTCTCTCTCTCTCTCTCTCTCTCTCTCTCTCTCTCTCTCTCTCCCAAAAAAACAAAAACAAAAAAACCCCAAAACATATATATATGTTTGGTATTGGGGATTGAACCCACTAAGCTATATTCCCAGTACCATTTATCTGTCTGTCTGTCTATGGACAGAGTCTCGTAAAGTTGCTCAGAGCCTTGCTAAGTTGCTGAGGCTGGCTTTGTATTGAGAGTCCCCTGCTTTAGCCCATGAGCCACTGGGATGACAGGTGTGTACCACTGCTCCCAGCAACCTTAAATTTTTAAACGACTATTGCAGGGCATAATGGTGCATACCTTCTATGACTCAGGAAGATGGCAAGTTTGAGGCCAGCCTGAGCGACTTAGAGAGACCCTGTCTCAGAATAAAAAAATAAAGGGCTGGGGATGTTGCTCAGTGGTTCAATGCTTTGTAAACCACCCCCCCCCCCCC
>NW_026000102.1:3109696-3111871 GCF_001458135.2 Marmota marmota marmota
CCCCCCCCCCCCCCGAATAAAACAAAACTAAAAATATAAAAAAGCTTAATGACTTTATTAAGATGGGCTTTATTTTTTAGAATGATTTTGGGTTTACAGAAAAATTGACTCAAAAGTAGTTTGTATATGCCCCTGACCCCCAAATGCTTTGCACCGTTCTAGTTGATGAACCAACATTGATACATTACTTATCACTTTTTAAAATATTTTTATTGGTTATTGATGGACCTTTATTATTTACTTAATTGCTGATATGTGGTGCTGAGAATCAAACCCAGTGCCCCACACATGCTAGGCAAGCGCTCTACTACTGAGCCACAATCCCAGCCCTTTATCATTAAAGCCCATAGTTCACATTGAAATTTCACTCTGTGTTATACATTTTGTGAGCTTTGACAAATGTTTGATGGTTGACAAATATCATGCAGAATATAGTTTCACTGCTCTAAATATATATTGTGTTTCATGTATTTATTCTGGTAACCACTGATCTTTTAAATGTATTTATGATTTTGCTTTTCTAGATGTCATATAATTGGGCTTGTAATAGTATGTAACCTTTTCAGGTTGGCTTCTTTCTCTTAGCAATACATTTTCTCCATGTCTCTGGGGCATAACATCTCACTACATTTTTTTTTAACTAATAATAGTCCATTGTGTGGATACATTAGTTTATTTATTCTGTTTATTTACTGAAGGTAGCATTATTTTGGTTGCTTTCAAGTTTGGGTGATTATGAATAAAGGTGCTATAAGTATTTATAATGAGGTTTTTGTGTGGAGATGAGTTTTCAACTACTTTGTGTAAATACCAAGAAGTGAGGTTGCTGTCGTATGTATGTTTAGTTTTGTAAGACTCTGCCATACTGTTGTCTTCCAAAGTGTTGGTACCATTTTGCATTTTCACTAGCAGTGAATGAGAGTGCTTGTGGGCATTTGGTGTTGTGGAATTTAGCTCCTTTTAGTTATTAACTTTTTTTATATGACTATTAATTTCTGGAGTCTGCTGTGTTACAATTTTAATTTTCTCTACTTTTATTATAGAGAAATGATCATAATAAATTTTATGTGGTACATGTGCCTCATTTTCTATCCTGTAAGAAGAAAGCATAAAGATATAAATTTAAAAGGAATAATATAATCTGATTGGATTTTTAAATGTATTATTCTGTTACGGGTATTGTTAGGTTAGGGTTCATGTAAATGTAGTAACGTTAATTTGTTAATGGTTCTGTGTACATGTCTTTTCCCTAGTGTTCTTCATTTTCAGAGGTTTTGTTTAAAGAAAGTAGGATCCTGTACTTAGAACGGTTAGGGTCTTCATTTGCTACCTATGTGTAGACTTAGGGTTGTATATTTGAGTGCCATTTATTTGTATGATTAAAGCATTCATAAATGAGGATCATTTATGATCAGGGCAGTTGACTATTGAAAGGTTTATTGTGCTGCAGACATTGTGTATGCTTTTTAGAAAATATTTTTTGTAGATGGACACAATAACTTTGCTTTGTTTATTTTTTTTATGTGGTGCTGAGGATCAAAACCAGTGCCTTACAAGTATGAGGCAAGCGCTGTGCTACTGAGCCATAACCCCAGCCCTGATATTGTATACTTCTAAAATGAACTTAGTACTAAGTCCCAACCATGCTTATTTAGAACATTTTGACTCTGCAGTTATCCAGTACTAGTTACTTACTGGAATTTAACGTCAACCCCACTGTGCTCTACTAGTAACCAAAGCTGTGGTATGAGGATGATTTGGATAATTTTTCCTGATGGTTATGTGGTTCATTAATTCCTATCAGGGGTTCTTAACTTTGAGTATTGGTGAAAAACATGATTTCCCCCCTGAAGAGAAATTTGTAGCTGTTTGGATCCATCTCCACAATACTTCATTGCAGGTGGTTTATGGAACCCCTAAATACCTTCCACGGACCCATCATCAAGAGACTTTTCTAGTGAGCCTCCAATTTGTGTTTGAATTACTGGGGAGGCTTTGCAATTCTTATTTTAGGCCGATTTACATTACTTGGATTGTCTTGATCTATGGCTCTAACTGATTTGTATGGAGACTTGCAGAATATACTATTTCCTTATACTGAATGGTTTCCTAGAAGATTCCCAACTCTGTCCTGCACCATGTCACACTGCTTTCCCTCCTCCTCCCCCCTCCCCT